>NC_057809.1:368168001-368175349 GCF_018294505.1 Triticum aestivum | reverse complement strand
GCTTGGGGAGGTGCGGGGTGGTGTGGGGCTTGGGGAGGCGCGGGGTGGGGTGGGGCTTGGGGTTTGATGTGAGGAGAGGGGGTTTAATTTGATGTGTTGGAGGGGGGGTCCTTGGGTATTTATATTGGGGAGGGGTGTGGAGACTTGGGGTAGGGGACAAGAAATAGACTAGGATTAGGAAAAAGAAAACGAAACAAGGGAAGAGATAGCCTAGAATCCTAAAAGGATTCGGCTAAGAGCAAGAGGCGAGGCGGCGGCCTGGCTGTGCTCCTGCGCCTGGCGCGCGCAGGGAGCTGGGGGCGGCGGCTGGCCTGGGCCTTGGCCCGGCTGGCCTGCTGGAGTTTTTTTTAAACGGTTATGCGTTCAGAAAAACAAAGAAAAGAAAATCTAAACGAGCTCCAACAATTCTTAAGTAAATTTTCCCCGACTCCTAAAAATGAGCCGAACAAAAAGAACTTTTCTACGGACCTAAAATGCAATTTTTTGAAAACGCGCATTTTTCCCTATCCAAATAAAATGCAAATAGACTCCGGCAAAACCAAAACTTGATCTATTTATTAAATCTTCATTTTTCCTCAATTTTGGGAAAGTCATATTATTCCCTCTCTTATATTTTTGATAATGGAAAAATTATTGAAGATGAAATAAATAAATCAAATGATCCAAATGATCCTCTTTTCAAATTCGAGAAAACTCTCAAATATGAAAATAACGAAATCTCCAACTCTCTCCGAAGGTCCTTGAGTTTGCGTGAAATTTCTAGGATCGACCAAAATGCAAGAAAATAAGATATGCATGATGATCTAATGTATAACATTCCAATTGAAAATAAATTCAAAAGAACTTTGAATTTAATTCTTTGAAACTCCCAACTCATATTTCATATAATTTTGAAGAAGTCATTTTATCTTCTCTCGTGAAAATCATTGAGTCGCATAAAGTTTCAGAATTGGAATATTTTCAAATGAAATTCAAATATTTTTCAAACACCCTTGTCATTTAAATAAACGGAAGAAGTCATGTCATCTTCTCTCCAGGGTTTTGTGTTTGAAAAGCATTTGAATTCATGGAGATCAGAAAGCAAATATGAAAGTTTGGGAAAGTCCTTTTATTCCCTCTCATTTAACTTTCAAAAGTTTCGAATTCACTCACTTTCAGACAATCAATCAAACAATCAATCAAATCTATCTATTTGTTTATAACATTCCAAAATTTAGAATTTTGGGATGTTACAAACCTACCACCCTTAAAATGAATCTCGTCCTCGAGATTCGTAGAGGCTAGCAAGAAAAGGTTAGGGTTTGGGGGTCTCCATCGATCATCTTTGGGTTCTGGGGTGCTACCACCCTTAGAATCATTGTTACGGTTCCATCGAAACTCATATACTCCATCCTTATTCTCGACGGGGCCGGTCTTCTCAGATCCTAGAGAAAATTCCTTCCCTGAGCTCTTTTGGTAGTGGCATAACCTTTTTCTCAATTCTTTTATCTTTCATCTTGGTAAGGTTCTTCTGTGACTGGGTCTTCTTAGCTGACGGTCTGGCGCCAATTCTAAATAACTATCGATATCTCATGGTGGTTAACAATTTATGGTTTCTCCTGCAGGAAATGGGTCTGGGTTGATCCTCACCGTATAACCTACGGTTGGCACAACTGCCGTGTACAAGGGAAAAATACTTATACCATTCTAAGGTTTAAACAGAGTTTTGATCGTCGTCTCTCTACTATAGGTAAGTCACTCAGATTTACCATACCATATAGCAAGGCGAATAATAAGAGTAAGTCGGTATGGTGATCAATCCATCCCGCACCCAAATCATTACCTTGTATACGGTTTAGCGAATCTCGCATTCTAACACTCGGTCATCCTCACAAGCATTGCAGAATTTCTCTTGTCGACGAACCAAGTTCGGATAAATCCATGGATTCTGCAAGCCAAACAACCATCTATCGTTCCTTCACAACTCTCAGGTTTTGCGTTGCTCCTATCGATAAGGGCATATCCTCTTCCAGGGTTTTTCCTTCAGCAAGAATGTGCTTGCTTCTTGGCAGGTCTTGGGGCCTGTGGGTTATGGCCTATCTCATCACTTGAAATCCTTGAACTCATCCTCGGGGCAACTAGTCATTATTCCAACATCCAGCTTCTAGCTTCCTAGCATACTTAAATCATTCCAATTGTACTGTCTTCCTTCCTTCTATTGGCACCAAACTAGGACATGATTACTCGGACTCATCATGGAGTTTCCATTGATCCATATTTCCGACATCATACCTCCTTTATATCCAATAGTAATTCATCGCTTCATCCTCGTGGGATATCCCTCATACCGAGATAAAAACTTATACTTATGAAGTCCATATTCCACTTCGTGGAACATCATTATCCTTTCCGCGGTCAAGCGTCCTTACAGGGGAATATTGGCCATCTCTGCATGGCACTTCTTCAACTGGGAAATGTGAAACACATCATGAACTCCTAACAGTCCTTCGGGTGACTCCAACTTGTTGGCCACTTCTCCCATATGCTCCAAAACTCGGTATGGTCCTACAAATCTCGGAGCTAACTGTCCCTTAACTCCAAATCGTTTAACTCCTTGCAGAGGGGTCACACGAAGACATGCTCTGTCTCCAATTTCATAGACTACCTCCTTGAGTTTTTGAGTCTACATAACTCTTCTGCCTGGACTGAGCTACCTTCAGTCTATCTCGAATCAACTTAACATTCTCTTCTGACTCCTTGATCACAGTTGGTCCAAACAACTGACGTCTCCAACTTCATCCCACACACTCTTGGGGCATCACACATATCGAGACAAAACTCGTATTCATTTTGTCCGAAATCCATTACAGGGTACTACCACCCTTAAAATGCACAAATCTTCCATAGACCATATTTCTCTTATCCTCAAAAATGGTCAAAATCCTTCTTCATAGAGTAACAACTCATAAAATCCATATCAGTACCAACGATGCTACTTTATTCATTCTCAAATGATTACAATCTCTCGCTTCTCCATTACATGTCTCAACTCAACACCTCAATATAAAAGAAAAATGTTCTCACCTCTACTACTCCATTTCTTTTATTGCAAACTCAACTATCTAGCACAAGTTTCCTTCTCCTTGGGGCATTCTCTAGCAAAGTGCCCTGCTCCTTTACAACTAAAACACATTACTTCCGACAAGTTTCTAGGTTTCCTTGTAATTACGTAGCCTACTTGGGTCCTTGGCTTCCTTTTTGGGCAATTGCTGAGGTAGTGCCCTGACTCCTTGCACTTATAACAAGTGACATGACTCAGATCCTTCCTGGAATCCAATCTACTTCTCTTTCTGGACTTTTCCATTCCCATCAGAGCTTCTATTTCCAGTGGGTCATACATTACTTCCTCTATCGGGAATTCTACTAAATCCCCATTCAAACAATTCTGGAAGATGTGTCCTTCTTCTCCACATGAATAGCATGACTTGGTGCAGGGTTTAATTGGTTCTTCTTTGGGCGTGTCCTCCACCTCTTCCTTCATCACAGGTTCTTCTAAACTTTCCATAAGGGCTCCTTTCATTACTTCTTTATTCTGTTGTACGGTCCTTCGTACCATGGGGTAAATGTGACACTGAGTAGGATAGATGGAAATCCCTTCACACAAGAAACAAGTAATCTGCCTAGTTGGGTATTCTTCAACTGGGTTACTTCCTTCACCATTAGGGAACTCATCCTTGTGTTCTTTATGGGTGTGTCCGATTTCTCCACAAATCTTGCATGCACAAGGTTTCTTCATATCCTTTCCATAAGGCTTCAACTTCTGGGACACAAACCGAGACTTTGGCAAAGTCAACTTAAATTCTTTCCAAGTGGTTACTCCTTGCCATCCATTCATGGTTTGGTATATCCTCCACCAAGTAGCAGCACCTCTTTCAAAGCACTAAAGAGCATGCTGGGTCATATCCTTTTCGACTATAGGGTTATTCTCCATGTGATCCTCCATGTTCTGAATCCATCGGTCTGTCTCCAACTGACTCATCGGTCTAGAAAATACAAGCTCATCTCCATTCATCCTCTATTGGGTCCATGTGGGTTAGGGTGTAAGATAAGAGAGATAGAGAGGGATGCACACAATACAAACAAAAGTTTTGAAAAGACAGATTTTTGTTGTGGCTGTCGAAAAACATCAAACAAATGACAGCTCACAAACGTCGCATCTAACGTAGGTATATAACAGGGGTTTGGTCTTCTAAAGGTCAACATCGCCAAACCCTTCAAGCCTTTTTCATGCCTCCAATGGCTTATTCTGATCATGCTTGTCCTTCTCAAGTTCTTTTTGCCAGATCAATCTCTGTTGACGTGAAATCTCTCGTGACATCCTTTAATACTCCAGAGTTGTATTTCAAACTTCTAGGTTTCAACATCCTTGGCATGAACCATGGTCATACTGTCCTTCAGTTCTTGACAATTCTCCGGTATCTCGAGGTTGTAGCTCCTCCAGCTTGGCTACTCTCATATTCAGGATCCTGAGTTCCTCATGAAATACTTCCTTGTCTAATACGACTTCCTGGAGCTCCATTTTAAACTTCTTGATGTACTACTCCAGATCCTGGTGATACACCGGCTAGGGCTAAAACTTCATCTTATGATAGGTGCTCCATCAGCCTTCTTCCATCAAATCCATTCTGAAGACATGCATCCTTAACTCAGCATGGTGACAATAGCATATGCGGCGATAACCTCATGGATAGCCGTGGTTGTTTTCTTGTCATTTCCATGAGCTATCTCTCCATAGTTGATATCCCCTGCCTTAGGGTTTTCCTTGACAAAACTTCGAGTTCTCATACTCCTTGTTTTGGTCTTTCTCCAATACACCTTGATCTCGGGCATTGACATCTTCCATAGTCTTCCAAGTTCCATAAGGGTAGCAGTCCTAGGTCATACAAATCCGGGGATTCTTCAGAGCCTTCAAATCTCCTAGTCTTCGGAGTCTTCAACCGTTGTAGTTTCCATTATCATAATGTATGATAAAATCCTCTTCATTCCGAATGGTCTTACTTGTCTGATATCTTGTACTTCTTGGAGTGGTCTCATCAGTCGAATCTTCGTGGTCAAAAGGGGAAAGGGGTATAGTCTCACTAAAGGGAATTTTTGAATAAACTCAGAAGAGAAGAGAGGTAAAAGATTTTTTTGAAAGGGGAAAGTTGTAGAGAAAAATCTTTGTTGTGGGCTTGCCAATTTCTAGGGTCACGTCCTACAGTCAACATGTGCTCTGATACCATCTTGTAGCGACCCGACCCGAATGGATCAAGTCTCTGTGCTTATGTGTCATCCCTGGATCGGTATGCTGACACACACAGTACTCGAAGGATTTATAACAGAGGTAAATCACATGTATAAAGTAACATAAATACTATTACCTCACTCCAATATAGCGGAAGCAACAAGGTTGTGGATTCCCATCAACACTAACGGCAAAGTTGAGTGTAGAAATCGTAACCCTAACATATCACTTACTCGTCGTAAGATAATCCTGCAACATGAGACGTTGCAGCCCGAAATGGGTCAGTACATTGAATGTACTGGCAAAATTCACACCATAGAGAATGATGAACAATGGCTATCACTACATTCATATTTGGCTGGTGGAAAAGCTCTATGGTTATAAGGTTTTTGCGTAAAGCCAATTTTTCCCTACTGCAAAGGAATAAATTTATTTAACTATACATGGTGGATGTGAAACATTGAGAATGGTTGACAACATTCTCAATCCCAATTAAAAATAATTAAAACCCAACAACATTAATTAGAAGTAACATGTTGAGATTCACAGGATATTCAAGTACTAGATACTCAAGTTGTCCATAACCGGGGATACGGCTAATCATGATTAGTTTGTACACTCTGCAGAGGTTTGCACACTTTTCCCCACATGACTCGATCGCCTCCGTTTGTTTTCTCGCACTACATGGTGTTTGAGAGACGGATGACCGAGACATAGTCTTTCAGAAGCGCTAGCACCTTACATGTGGGGTAGACCGGTACACCTACATCCCCTACATCTGCTAGTCCACCCCGTAAGAGTTCGCACGACTTAGTCAACTATGCCAGAGCCCATAGTAGCATGTGGCTGCACACGAAAGTTTCTAGCATGAACTATCTTATGATCCCTTTGAGCTTGGGTGGCGGTCCAAAAAAAACAGGCAAGTCCTGATAGACATCAGGTGCCTCAATCCACCCAGATGTGTGTTTAAGTTGCCACCTTAGATAAACCATTAAAATTATCAACTCACATCTATCATGGATATCACTCACCCAATCCACGTCTACTAGCATAGCATGGCATAAATAGCAAACGTAGAAGTAACTCCCAAAGGTTTCATAGTAATACAGGTAATAGGTACTACCTCATCTACTTCCCATCCCACAATTTAATTAGATCCTAACCATGCAATGTGTGAGGATTGATCTAATGCAATAAAACTGGGTTGTAGAAAAGGTATGATCAAAGTGTGAACTTGCCTGCAATGTAGATGAAGATGATTCACACTTAAAACTCTTGATAGATCTACTCGTCACACTCCGGTCAATCTATCATAAGCAAACAATAGTAACCACACAATAAGGACTCATCTAATGCACAAGTAAAACTCGAACGAGAGGACGAACCAGATAGTTCAACTTAAGAAATCCTGTTGCAAAGAAAGAACGAACCGAACAAAGAAACGGAAAACAAACGGCGGAAGAAAACAACTCGGTTCTAGCAAGTTGAATCTAGGTCAAACTTTACCAGAGCAAAAACTTGTTTAAGTTGATTAGACGGAATGGCAGTTTCGAGACGAAACTCCAGGCGCTTGAATCACCTGATTCCGATAAACGAGCGAGAAGATAAACTAGAACGAAGATCGGATCTGAGATCACGATCGCGGTAAAGACGCGGAATAAATCCGACGAGAAGAAAAAGAAGAACGGTTAAACGAACGGTCGTTCGTTAACCTAGAAGAATCCGGTGATCACGTTCGTTAGGACGAACGGTCCGGCAAACGGTCAAAAGGCATCTAAATCGGAAAAGGAAACGAATCCGATCTAGGGTTTCGGAAAAGAAACCAAAAAAGAAAACGGAAAACCGATCTAGGGTTTCGGAAAAGAAACCGAAATGAAGAATCGGAGAGAAAAACCGGAAAAGAAAACCGGAACGGTTTCTTTTAAAAGAACTGAACCGCGGGGAAGAAAAAGAGAGGCGCAGGGCTACCTCCGGCGAGGTGGGGCTAACGGTGGCGACGGCGGCGTGCTAGGGCGGCGGCGGCGGCGCTATAGGGGCGGCGGCGGCGGGTGAGGGGCGGCGCAGGTGAGGGGCGGCGCGGCTATG
>NC_057809.1:368157383-368167704 GCF_018294505.1 Triticum aestivum | reverse complement strand
TATTGGGGAGGGGTGAGGAGACTTGGGGTAGGGGACAAGAAATAGACTAGGATTAGGAAAAAGAAAACGAAACAAGGGAAGAGATAGCCTAGAATCCTAAAAGGATTCGGCTAAGAGCAAGAGGCGAGGCGGCGACCTGGCTGCGCTCCCGCGCCTGGCGCGCGCAGGGAGCTGGGGGCGGCGGCTGGCCTGGGCCTTGGCCCGGCTGGCCTGCTGGAGTTTTTTTTAAATGGTTACGCGCGCAGAAAAACAAAGAAAAGAAAATCTAAACGAGCTCCAAAAATTCTAAAGTAAATTTTCCCCGACTCCTAAAATTGAGCCAAACAAAAATAACTTTTCTACGGACCTAAAATGCAATTTTTTGAAAACGCGCATTTTTCCCTATCCAAATAAAATGCAAATAGACTCCGACAAAACCAAAACTTGATCTTTTATTAAATCTTCATTTTTCCTCAATTTTGGGAAAGTCATATTATTCCCTCTCTTATATTTTTGATAACGGAAAAATTATTGAAGATGAAATAAATAAATCAAATGATCCAAATGATCCTCTTTTCAAATTCGAGAAAACTCTCAAATATGAAAATAACGAAATCTCCAACTCTCTCCGAAGGTCCTTGAGTTTGCGTGAAATTTCTAGGATCGACCAAAATGCAAGAAAATAAGATATGCATGATGATCTAATGTATAACATTCCAATTGAAAATAAATTCAAAAGAACTTTGAATTTAATTCTTTGAAACTCCCAACTCATATTTCATATAATTTTGAAGAAGTCATTTTATCTTCTCTCGTGAAAATCATTGAGTCGCATAAAGTTTCAGAATTGGAATATTTTCAAATGAAATTCAAATATTTTTTCAAACACCCTTGTCATTTAAATAAACGGAAGAAGTCATGTCATCTTCTCTCCAGGGTTGTGTTTGAAAAGCATTTGAATTCATGGAGATCAGAAAGCAAATATGAAAGTTTGGGAAAGTCCTTTTATTCCCTCTCATTTAACTTTCAAAAGTTTTGAATTCACTCACTTTCATACAATCAATCAAACAGTCAATCAAATCTATCTATTTGTTTATAACATTCCAAAATTTAGAATTTTGGGATGTTACACTATATGCATGCTATTTTAATTCTCGTAACTAGTGTGTCGATTGACACATTACCCTGATCCGCTTGTCGCCTATTCACTCGACACCCGAGTAGAATTATATAGTATTCTGGTAGAGTAGAAATGCTTAGCCATGCTTATTACCCTATATGTGCTTTGTTGAATGTCCTTTTAGTCATTGACACTTGAAACTTATTTGTTGAGCTCGCTGAGCTAGGCAAGTTGGGCTTGTTGACCTTCTCTATCCTCTTCTACTCTGGGTGGAACTTACCATCTGAATACTGGTGCAGGCGACAGCTGAATCAAGGATTGAAGGAGCGATTGGCTGCCCTTCACGAGTTGAAGGGGGCCATCAGTCATCCGTGCCGCTTAAGGCCTAATAAGTCTTGGATTTGAAGATTGTGATAACAGTACAACCACATGCTATATGGGCACTGACTTGGTCAAGTAAGCTAGTCAGCCTTAGGTGTTGATGTCGCCGTACCGCAGATGAGGACGTACTCTCAGTTCTGTGCGCCAGACCCGGTGGGCATGTCACATCTTTGGGGGATCTAGTCCAAAGACCTCGTCACAATCTCGCTGCCGGTATACCAAATGGTGTACTATACCAGCAGCCACTGGTGGCATCAAGACGAGATTGTGCCGTGTGGGTAAAGTGTACAACCTCTGCAGAGTGTAAAACTATTCGAATAGCCGTGTCCACGCTCATGGACAACACATGAATCTTTCTTGACATACATGACCTGTTTTGCTTATTCCCTCTTTACCCCTATTCTTGTAACCTATGAAGAGTGTGAGTTCATCGAGGATCCTCACTTTGATGAAAGTCATTCTGGGGATAAAACACATTCTCATCAAAAACTGCTTTTATCCAACTGCTTTATTTGTCAAACAAAATTAGCTTTATGCAAATGAGCCATACAACCTTCCTTTGAAGCCACATGTAGCTATTAGTGTAGCACCCTCGATGCGACTATAGATCCCACGTGTCGAGGCACGACTTAGAGACATAATCGCATTGAAGGCATATGTCGCAAGTTAGGCAATCTTCACAACATCCCATGTAATATAAATAATAATAAAGGAGAGATAACATAGTTGGCTTACACTCGCCACGTCAATCAAGTACATAAATAACATTACATCATCCAAACACTCATGGCCCGACTACGGCGCCAAAATAAAAGAGAACCCAACAAGCGACAACGGTCCCAATCACCCCCAACTAGGCACCACTACTGATCATTGGGAAAGGAAACATAGTAACATTGAGAGTCTTCGTCGAACTCCCACTTGAGCTCATACGCGTCTCCTGGAGCAGAATCATCAGGCCCTGCATCTAGTGTAATAGTAATCTATGAGCCACAGGGACTCAGCAATCTCGCACCCCCGTGATCAAGACTATTTAAGCTTATAGGTAAGGCAAGGTAAATATGAGTGGAGCTGCAGCAAGTGACTAGCAAAATATGGTGGCTAACTTATATGCAGAAGAGAGCGAGAAGAGGAGGCAATCACGAGCGAGAAACTAGAGAATAACCTGCGTAAACATTACTCCAACACCATGTCGGTGTACTAGAATAGGGGTACCCTAGTACCCCGAACTTGTGCACGGGCAGTTGCAGCACCCCGCGGCAAGGCTTGCCGGGAGAACGCCAAGATCCTCCGTGGTTCCCTTGGAGCCATTCAAGAACAAAGTATTTAAGCTCAGGAGACAAGGCAGCGACAAGAGGAGCTTGCCGGGAAGACCAACCAAGGCACTCCAAGGAACTTGCCGCGACACGCCACGTGCTCCGGCAAGGCAACAAGGCCCCGGCAAGAGGAGCTTGCCGGGAAGACCAACCAAGGTACCTCGAGGCCCGGTGAGCGACAAGCTTCCAGACCCGACAAGATAGCAGCAGTGGCAAGGCGCTTGCCGCGGCAGGCGGCCACTCTGTGCCCACGCTCCAGCACATCCACCAACGTGTCGCTCTGGGGGCCTCTCCAGGCGCGCGTGGCGGGAGGCTATGCAGCCAGCGGTGCGCAGTGGCATGCGAAGCTGACAAGATCGCCATCATGGCGAACGGTGGCGCCCCTAACGGTCCTTTTCTGCACTGTTTGGGCGACTCAGACGGGCATTTAATGCCCTTGTCCCCTGCCGTCAGAGTTAGGTAGGGTGCACTGTACAAGTAACTGTACCAACCACCTCACTTTTTACATTTGTACCCTTCTCTGCGTTGCCACCTATCGGTGACCCCTTTAGCGTATAAAAGGAGGCCCATGCACAACATAGAGAGGGTTCGGTTGGACTGGTTCACGAAGTTCGACTAGTTCGGAACCCAGAAAAACACTAGGCTCTCTCTCTGGAGCAAGAACATAATACAACCAGACAAGCAACAGTAGGAGTGTTATCTCTCCGGAGAGCTCCGAAGCTGGGTAAACTGCTCGTGTGCTTCGCCTCGATCCACTCTTCGTGTGATCTCCGCCCCCCGCCGAACCGAAAGGGGCCCGGTCCGTCGGCCCCATAGGTGTTCGTGGATCAGTTTCCCTCGACATCTTTGGCGCGCCAGGTAGGGGGTGCGTTGAGATTGTGTGAACCTGATCCGGCGTTCACATGAGCTAGATCTTCATTCCCTTCATCAACATGCCACCGAAGAACAAGACTTCGGCGGCAGCCGCTCCGTCCACGTCACTTCCGCCACCGTTGGAGCAAACAGGTGGTGGAATGGACGCCAGCGGAAGAATGGACGTCGACGAGGAAGCTCATGATGCTGCCAGATCCAAGAACAAGGCTGCACAAACCTCGGCGACTGTACATGTTCCACGCCACTCTCAGGAGGCGCAAGACCAACAACGTCATGGCACTTGCAGTGCCATACTCATGATAGGCCAAGACCAAGCTGGTGGATCTCGGGGCGCTCAAGACCAGCATGCACGCCAGCGTGCTGGCACGAGTGGGGAACGGTCGCCTGGACGGGATACTGCTCCTTCTAACATAGTTAGAAGTCCGAGCACGTCCCGCTCCTTGCGCTGTCCGCCACTGCCACCCACCACCCCAGCAGAAGCTTTGGCGCGAGCTCAACTGCTCCTAGATTACCCTCCGACGTCGGACAAGATCGACGAATGGAGGGCTACCATTCAGAGTCTCATCGGCTACGCCAACGGCGACACTCCACGGCGGCCGAGAGCGTTGCCGCCGCGGCAGGGTTGCCGGGCGCGAGCCGGTGGCGACGAAATGGGTGGAGGTGCAACTACCATGCAATCACCGCCCCGAAGGCCAAGATCGCCGACTCGCCGGATCCACCTCGACAGTGACTCCACCGCATCTTCGGATCCATGAGCTCGTCGCGATCAGCGCCAAGTTCTTCATGGTCAACAACAAGAAGACGCTCGAACTCGCATTGAGCAACGAAGAGAAGCGCGACGTCAATCCGACAAGCGCGCTGGGCCCTCTGTTGACATGCATGCGCCAGGGGAACCAGGCGATCTGCCGTACGCGATAGGTTGCCCTGCGTTCACTCGTGAGCTGCGGCAAGTCCAGTGGCCCAGCACGAAGAACTTCAAGCCAGACGTACCGAAGAAGTACGACGGCAAGACACATCTGTCGGAGTTCCTCAGCATCTACACCATTGCGGTGCAGGCTGCTGGGGGACGGGATGACAAGATCCTTGCCAACTACTTCCCGCTGGTGCTCAAGCCCAATGTCAGCTCCTGGCTCATGCACTTGCCGGACAACTCCATATCCTCTTGGGCTGATCTGTGCCATCAGTTTGTCGGCGCCTTCACAGGCAGACACAAGCCTCATGGCTAGGAGAGTGATCTTCATCTGCTCGCCCAGAAGGAAGGAGAGCCCATGCGCAAGTACATTCAGAGATTCAGCAGTGTGCAGCACAACATCCCAGACGTCCACCCTGCCGCGGTGATCAGCGCGTTCCATCAGAATGTGCGAAACCGCAGGATGCGGGAGGAAATGGCGATGTGCAAGATCAGGGACGTCAGTGAGTTATATGCACTGGCCGACCAGTGTGCACGTGCTGAGGAAGGGAGGAGACTCCCTGGAGAGAATGTAGGAGCGGGAGGATCTGACAGTGAAGGTGCTGCCCCGGCAAGGAAAAACCGGCGGCGGAACAACAGAAGGAGGAAAGGCAAAGAGGTGCTAGTTGTTGAGCAGTCCGGCAACGGTGGTGGCGCCAAGGAAGACAAAGCTGGTGACTCTGGCAAGGAGGTTGCTGCGGAGGTGGCGGTCGCCGACAAGCAGGACGGCACCAACAAGCAGTATTGCAAGATCCACCGCACCAAGGGCCATGATCTCCAGAACTGTAAGAAAGTCGAGCAGCTTGTTGAGCAACAGAAAGCTGAATACGAGCGGCGCGACAAGGAGAAGGCCCAGGAAGGTGCTGGGGGATCCGGCAAGAAATGTCCCGGTCGAGGAGGACGCCGCGGCAAGGCCAAGCAGCGGCAAGGAGACAGACCTCCTCGCGGCCGCGACAAGGATGAAGATGACGACAACGATGAAGACATGGATGATGAGGAGACTGATGAGCAGGAGTTCCAGAAAGCCACGGAGGTCCTGTGTGTTGACGGTGGTGCTTCTCTGCACACCTCGCACCGCCAGCTCAAGCAGTGGGTGGGGGAAGTTAATGCAGCAGAACCACCCATCGAGTCACGCAAGCCTCTGAAATGGTCCAGCACGCCTATCATCTTTGATATTGAGGACCACCCTGATCGCATAACTGCGGTCGGGTGCTTGCCGATGTTGGTTTCACCAAGAATCCGCAACCTCAAGGTCACTAAGATGCTAGTTGACTGTGGGGCCGGCTTGAATCTGATCTCCTCCATGGTGCTCCAGAAACTCCAGATCCCTGACAGCGAGCTCGAAGAGACCGGTACATTTCAAGGAATCAACCCGGGAAGGAGCAAGCCGAAGGGAAAGATCACGTTGTTGGTAACATTTGGCAGCGAGCTGAACTTCAGGACTGAGAGGGTCACATTTGATGTTGCTGACTTTCCATTACCTTACAATGGAATCCTTGGCCGTCCGGCACTAGCCAAGTTCATGGCAACCTCTCACTATGCGTACAACGTACTGAAAATGCCAGGCCCGATAAGTGTCATCTCTGTCCCTGGCGACAAGAAGGATGCTCTTATCTGTGTCGACAAGATCTACCGGGAAGCAGCAGCCGCAGCAGAACGCAAGACACTTGCCGCTGAAGCTCCCGGGGGGAAGAAGAAGACCAAGTCCGGCAAGAGCTCTGATGCCCACTCCGGCAAGCGCACCTCTTCGGAGTGCTGCGCTACCATCGAGGACGCACCATCGAGCTCCACCGGCAAGTGTAAGAAGGCAATGGCACCTCCACCTGAGACCAAGAAGGTGTCCGCCAAGGAGGACGGCACTGGTGGTACCTTCACCATCAGCGCCACTCTTGACCCCAAATAGGAAAGGGCGCTCGTTGCTTTCTTGCGGGCGAATGTCGACGTGTTTGCGTGGCAACCGTCTGATATCCCCGGTGTTCCCAGGAAAGTAATTGAGCACCACCTTGACGTCTGTCCTCATGCGCGGCCCGTCAAGCAGAAAGTCAGGAAACAGGCAGTGGAGCGCCAAGAATTCATCGCAGAAGAAATCAAGAAGTTGGAAGCAGCAGGCCTTGTCAGAGGAGTGCTCCATCCCACGTGGTTGGCCAATCCTGTTGTCGTGCGCAAGGCTAACGGGAAATGGAGGCTTTGTATTGACTTCACTGATGTTAATAAAGCTTGTCCCAAAGACCCGTTTCCCTTGCCGCGCATTGACCAGATTGTTGACTCCACAGCCGGATGTGATTTGCTTTCATTTCTTGATGCATACTCAGGATACCATCAGATCTTCATGGCAGAAGAGGATGAAGAGAAAACCGCATTTATCACCCCGTGTGGCACGTACTGCTTCGTACGGATGCCTTTCGGTTTGAAGAATGCTGGTTCAACATTCGCAAGGGTAGTCCACCACGCTTTTGAGCCGCAGATGCACCGAAATGTAGAAGCCTACATGGATGACATAGTGGTCAAAAGCAAGAACAGGGCGACCCTGATTCAAGATTTAGACGAGACATTTGCAAATCTGCGCAGGATCAACCTCAAGCTTAACCCCGAGAAGTGCGTGTTTGGAGTCCCATCCGGCAAGCTTCTCGGGTTCTTCGTGTCTCAGCGGGGAATTGAAGCCAATCCCGACAAAATCAAGGCCATTGAGCAGATCGAAGCACCAAAGTGCGTCAAGGATGTACGAAGGCTTGCCGGTTGCATGGCTGCTCTCAGCAGGTTTATCTCTAGATCTGCTGAGCGCGCCCTGCCATTTTTCAAAATTTTGAAAAAGGCAGGTCCAATGAAATGGACTCCGGAGGCGGAGGCTGCGCTGCAGGACTTGAAGAGATACCTGTCCTCCACTCCAATACTTGTCGCACCTAAGCCGCAAGAGAAGTTGCTGCTGTATATAGCGGCAGCCAATCAAGTGGTTAGTGCTGCGTTAGTGGCAGAGAGGGAGGCAGATGATGAGCCAGCAACCACGGCAGATGCATCCAGCGACAAGCAGGGGGCTTCGCCGACAAGCTCTGGTCCCGACAAAGATGGATCTGCGTAGGAGCATGATAAGATGCAGAAGAGAATGGTGCAGCGTCCAGTTTACTTTGTCAGTTCCCTTCTACAGGGGGCTAGATCAAGGTACTCTGGTGTGCAAAAGTTGCTTTTCGGCCTCCTCATGGCCTCGAGAAAGCTGCGCCATTACTTCCAAGCACATGAGATCACAGTCGTCACTCGCTTTCCGCTGAAGAGGATACTGCAAAATCCAGAAGCGACAGGCAGGATTGTCGAGTGGGCGCTGGAACTGTCAAGCTTTGGCCTCAAGTTTGAGAGCACTTCAACTATCCAAAGCAGAGCATTGGCAGAGTTCATAGCAGAATGGACGCCAACCCCAGATGAAGAAATTCCAGAGACGAGCATCCCCATCAAAGAGGCAAGCAAAGAGTGGCTGATGTACTTTGATGGTGCTTTCTCGCTGCAAGGCGCCGGTGCGGGCGTGCTGCTTGTCGCACCCACCGGAGAGCACCTCAAGTACGTAGTCCAGATGCACTTTCCCAAGGAGCAAGCAACCAACAATACTGCAGAGTATGAAGGATTGCTTGCCGGTCTCAGAATCGCAGCAGACCTTGGGATCAAGAAGCTCGTTGTCAGGGGTGACTCACAGCTTGTCGTCCGCCAAGTGAACAAGAACTACCAGAGTCCATTGATGGAAGCATATGTTGATGAAGTGAGGAAGCTAGAAGAGCACTTTGACGGCCTACAGATTGAGCATATCCCAAGAGCTCAGAATGACACTGCTGATGGCCTGTCAAAGTGCGCCGCACTAAAGTTACCTGTGGAACCAGGGATCTTTGTGCTCAAGTTGACTCAACCATTCGTAACACCATCAACTGGACAATGCAAGAAGAGGAAGTTGGTTTCTGGTGACTACTTTCTGGCAGAGCTCCCCAAAGCCGCCGCCAAGAAAGTCCCCAAGATCAACACCAAGGATGCTGAGGGGCAGTCTGCTCCGGCAAGCCTTATGGTTTGTTCCGTTGAAGGAGACGCTCCCGACAAGTTTTGCCCCGGCAAGCTTGCCGGGGAACATCAAGCTCCGGCAGGGCCGCAAGTCCTTGCCGTAGAAGCGGATGTCCCCACAGCAGTAGATGTGCCTTTAGTCCTTGTTGTCGAGCCACAAGCTCCAGCATGGGCACAGCAGATTGTCCATTTCCTTCAGACAGGAGAACTTCCCGAAGAGCAAGAAGAAGCGGAAAAAGTAGCCCGACAGTCAAGTATGTACCAGTTTGTCGATAGCATACTGTACAGAAGAAGACTCAATGGTGTGAAATTGAAGTGTATTTGCTGGGAAGATGGACAAAAGCTATTGGCAGAGATACATGGAGGCATATGTGGCCACCACATTGGCGCAAGAGCACTTGCCGGCAAAGCTTTCCGGCAAGGTTTCTTTTGGCCGACAGCTCTCCAGGATGCAACTGCACAAGTAACCAAGTGTGAAGCGTGCCAGTTCCACTCCAAACAGATACACCAGCCAGCTCAAGCTCTCCAGACGATCCCTTTATCCTGGCCATTTTCAGTCTGGGGGCTCGATATCCTCGGCCCTTTTCCCCGAGCTGTCGGGGGCTTTGAGTACTTGTACGTCGCAATCGACAAGTTCACAAAGTGGCCGGAAGTGCAGCCAGTGAGGAAGGTGACAGCACAGTCAGCAGTCAAGTTCTTCAGGTCAATTGTTTGCCGTTTCGGGATCCCTAACAGGATCATCACCGACAACGGCACGCAATTCACGAGCCGCACCTTCATGCAGTACGTCCAAGACCTTGGCGCTAAGGTCTGCTTCGTTTCTGTTGCTCATCCAAGAAGCAACGGTCAAGTAGAGAGGGCAAATGCTGAAGTGCTGCGCGGGCTCAAGACCAGAACTTTTGATAGGCTGCGCAAGTGCGGAAGAAACTGGATCGAGGAGCTGCCGGTGGTTCTTTGGTCGATCAGAACGACGCCAAATCGAGCCACTGGCCAGACACCTTTCGCTCTAGTCTATGGAGCAGAGGCAGTTCTCCCCATGGAACTCGTATACGGATCGCCTCGAGTGCTCGCTTATGATGAGCTTGAGCAAGAACAGCCGCGACAAGACGATGCGCTGCTCCTTGAGGAAGATCGTCTTCACGCTGCTGTACGAGCTGCTCGATACCAGCAAGCTTTGCGCCGCTACCATAGCCGCAAAGTTAAAGCCAGAAGCTTCGAGGAAGGCGACCTTGTTCTTCGGCGCGTTCAGTCCGCCAAGAATTCCAACAAGTTGACGCCGAAGTGGGAAGGCCCTTATCGGGTGAAACGAGTCACAAGGCCCGGCGCTGTCCACCTTGAGACCGAAGATGGCATTCCGGTGAGCAACTCCTGGAACATATCACATCTTCATAAGTTTTTCCCGTAGGGCGCGGTTGCCGAAACCTCGTTCCGGCAACCACCTTTTGTACAAGTCTTGCCGCTGTTGCATGTAATCCTTTGTACAAAGCCGGGCGCAGATCCCGTGCATAAATAGAACCTCATGTGCTCCGCATAACTTGTCCATTTCATGCATTAGTTTCTTTCTTGCATGCGTTATCTGACACTTTGTGCAGCACCTACATCCGGTAAGCAATAACAAGCCGAAGGGCTCCATATCATTATTTTCTCTTCTTTCTTCTTTTTTAACAAAGG
>NC_057809.1:368052990-368157203 GCF_018294505.1 Triticum aestivum | reverse complement strand
TATGGACCAGGCGTCGTTCAAGCAAAGTTTTGCCTTGCCGGGAAGCAAACGACAGAAAAGCTAAGTTGCCAAAGTTTGAGCCATCAATTTTTAAATTTTTTGAGTTATCTTCCTCGAACGACCCTGTTTGTATGGAAAACCTATGCGCGGAGGAACCAACTCGTGGCTAGTTGCGCCCTTACTTTGTTTCGAGTCCGCTCAACAACTTAAGTGTGCTGCATCTAGTCGCGACAAGGTTTCTTGTCGGAAGCAGCGCCGCCAGCAGGCTGCTGTTCGTTCCGCACTCAGCACTCGCGGCTCGGGTGCCTGCGCCGACAAGTTCCCTAGAAGCGTAGGGTAGAAACATACAAAGGAAGGAATCTAGTAGAGGAAATAACATAGCAATTGATAACAGAAATAAAGTTATATTACAAGATAACTTGCCGCGGCTCTAACAGAATGTTTTCATAACATGATTAGCAGCGACAAGGGAAAAGAAGAAATGGGCGGCCTAGTCTACGCGTCCGCCCTCGACCCTTTTGATCTCGCTCACCTTGTCCACGATGGGTGCGACAAGGGCCTTGAGTGCGTCCCGATCGGCGTCTGGCGGCAAGGACTTGAGGACGTTGGTGAAGCTGAGGCCTGGATTGCGGAAGGCCACCTTCATCAGCACCTTCTGGAGAACCTCGGCGCAGATTTTGCGCGACTCGTCGGCCAGCTGCTTTGGGATCCTCTCCCGGAGCTGCTGGAGTGCCTTCGCCACGCCCTTGAAGAACAGGCTGAGCTTGGCGCTGGGTTGGAGATTCTCGTCGGAGGGATACCCAAAGTCCTCCATCCCCAGCTGCGCCAGCTCCTCATTGATGACTGCGACAATATTCACCAGACCCTCGGTCCAGTGCTCCACAGTGTCTCTGAACGAGTTCTGGGTAACTGCGATGCTCTCCAGCAGCGCCTTGTCAGCTTTGACCTTCTCCGACAAGGTTTTCTCTCGCTCCTTGGTGGCCTCCAGCGTCTGCATCAGCGTGGCCAGCTTCAACTCCAGGTCCGCATTGGAATCCTTGGCGGCGCTGAGCTCCTTGCCCCTCTCAGCGAGAAGACCTTGCAGCTCACCGTGGGCGGCAGCATCCTTCTCACGCTCACGCTTGAGCGCGGCAAGCTCCTCGCCGCTCTTCCCAATGTTGGCCTCCAGCTGCGCCACCTTCTCCTCCAGCTCTTTCTTGGTGGCCTCTGCGATCGCGGCAGCGTCCTTTGCTTCCTTGAGCGCCCCGCCAAGTGCTTGCTCGCACTCGGCGAGCTCCTCCTCGTAGCTGTCAAGGTTGGCCTTCCGCTGCACCAATTCACCTTCTCGCGCGGACTGCTTCTCGGCGGCCAGCCTTTGTTCCTCCTCAGCTTCGGCCTTCTCGAGAAGGAAGGCCGTGCGCTCCTCGTCGAGTCGCTCCCGCTCCTGTGCCAGGGACCGGCGAGCTTCTTGATTGTGGCCCCGGATCTCCTCCGCGCGCTTCTCCATGTCAACTCCCGCCTTCGCGACAAGCGCTTCCCGGGAAGCCAGCTTGGCTTGCCGGGCGCGGTAGAGTGACAGCAGCTTCCGTAGCAGCTGCTCCTCCTCAGGCTCGCCACTGCTGCTACTGGGCGTGTCGACCAACGACAGTCCAGCAGAGGCGAGCACCTCCCCATCGAAAGTTTCCCCCTCGACCGGCGCCCTGGAGCTCGACGCCCAGGGTAGCTTGATGAAGATATCGTCACCGGCCTTCAAGTAGGCGCCGGGCTGGGGCTCCTCGGAACCCGGCCCTGCAGCAGCGGCAGAGGTATCGGCGGTCGGTGCAGCGCCTGGCGCTCCTGCGGCCTCAGGGTCGTCAGTGCGATCGCCCGACCCCTCGCCAGCTTCTGCGGCGGCAGCCTTGGCGGCCTCATCGTCGGCGGTCTCATCAGCACCGGCCCCTTCTTCGTTGGCGGCGGCGTCGTTAGTGCTGCCATGCACGCCTTCCCCGCCAGTGCCCTCTGTCTCCATTGGCTCAGCTGCAGATGGGTCTGAAGAACGAAGAAGGGAGAAAAATCACTCAAAAATCCAAGAGAAGAAAATCAGAAGAAGAAGAACCCAAGGGAAAGTTTTTGGACAAGTGAATTACCTGCGCCAAGATCTGCAGTTACGGTCTCGACCGCCGCAGGATCGACGGTGCTGCCCCTTGCCAGAGAGTTCTCCCTTGCCGGAGAGCGCTCCCTTACCGGGAACCCCTCCCTTGGCGGTGTAGTCGAAGCAGATGGCATTTTGGGACCAGCTTCCGGGCGCTCCTGATGTGGCTGCTCTGCTCCTACACAAATCAACAAGCAAGATATCAATAAAGGAAAAAGCACTCACGCGCGCCCGACAGCAGAAAGCTAACTATGAACTTACGCTGGGGGCTACGCTGGGGGCTGCTTTGAGGAGTGATTGCCGGGTCCGTCAAGGTGGTCTCGGACCCACCCCCTGCTGAGACGGTGGGGTCATCTTCGATGACAATCACCGCGGCCTTGGCCCTCTTCGCCGCTCTCTGGGCCAGCGTCCTGAAAAGAAAGGAGTCCAGATTGAAGCAAGTCAAATACAAGATATAAACAGCAAGATTGAAGAACTACAAGAGCACCAACGAAACTTACTCTTCTTCCTCCTCGTCGGAGCCGAGCGCGGAAAGATCGAAGTCCGGCCCTCCTCCGGTGCAGCGAGGCGGAGGAGTAGGATCCCTTGCCCGCTTGGCGGGGGCGGTGTGTCACACCCTAGCTAGTCATGCATTAGAGTGTTGCATCATGTTTACTCTTTAATCAGAAACTTGAAATGGGGATGACAGAACCCCCAGTCCCTTCTGAAACCAACTAGGGTTACTAAAATAATTTTTCAATGAACCTGAAATGCCCTTCTAAAATGCCCATCATTTTTGCCTTGGTTCAGAACCTCTGCCAAAAGTGGTGCACATTTTCCTAGGCCATCCTAGGGTTTTTGAATTAAATCATAAATATTTGAATTTGGGCATTTAAAATTATATAAAATATTTAAATGCTCAAATATCTCCAAACTAAAATGTTTCATGCTGGAAATAATCCAACTATGGACCAGGAGTAGTTTGGTGATTTTTGGAGTTGCCTAGGTATTTTATTTAATTCAACAAAGTTGCAGATATATTAAATAAAAACAGAGAACAGAAAAATAAATAAAAGGAGTAGACTTACCTGGACCTACCTGCCCAGCCCAGCCGGCCCAGCACTGTGCTGGCCCGTGCCAGCCAGCTGCTTCCCCTTGCCAGAGCAGGCAGGGAGGTGAGCATGGCGCGCCCGAGCTCGCCACGCACCACCCAGCCTCTCTGCATCGCCCTGGTCGCCGTTGCGCCGCGTGGATCGTCTTCTGGTCGTCGCCCCGACCTCGCCGACACCCCATTCACTCTCCCCCGGCTCTCCCTCGCTCTCTCCCCCGCCCGACCGAACACCACCGTCGCCGCCGTTCGCCATAGCCACCGCCTCCGACCACCCCTCGCTTCCCCGACTAGCTCAGGAGCTCCGCCTCGACTCCCTCTTCCTCCCCACCGCTCCATAGCTCCCCGGAAGCCCTGCATCGCCGCCACGTCGCCGTTCCCCTCTTCGGGCTCCGACCACCGTCGCCGTCGAATTCGCCGTCTCCAGCGCGTCCCCGAGCCCGCTTCGACGCCCACTGCAACCGCGGTGAGCTACGCCACCGTTTCCCCCTCTCCTTCCCCTCGTTCCCTCACCGTAGCTTCCTCCCCACCACGGCCGAACCTCCGCCGTCGCCGAGCTCGCCGTCGACGTAGCTCCGGTGACCATTTGGTCACCCCGGCGAGTCCAACAAGTTCACAGAACCCCGTAGAGCATCCCTAGCGCCTCGCCTTGCTCGACTTCGAGCTCCAGCACCGTTCCCGTGCACGACCGAACCCCGGCGGCCGCAGCCGAGCTCACCGCCGTCGACTCCGGCCACCCCGACCCCAACGGGCTCCGCCAAGAGATGCGGGTTGTCCTCAGCTCCACTCCGGTGGCCTCCGCGGTCCATTTGGTGGCCGAAACGACCAAAACCACTCTCGCCGCCGCGCTAATGGTCGCCGCCGGCCAGAACTCCGGCGGGCTGACGTGGCTTAGTTAATTAGTCACTAACCCCCCACCTACTGACGCTGACAAGTGGGCCCAGGGCCTAGTCAAAGCTAACCAGCCCGGGTCAACGCGGGATTAGCCCCTGTGTCACTGACGTGTGGACCCCACATGTCAGGTTTGACCCGAGCCAGCCCTGTTGACCTGCTGATGCCACTGTGACGTCAGGCTGACGCAGTAATTGAATTTCTGGATTTAAATTAAATCAGGAAATTCCAGAATATTATTTAAACTTCAAAAATTCATAACTTTTATTCTGTAATTCCAAATTGGACAAATTATATATGAAAAATGATCAGAAAAATCCAATCTATCCATCTGTACCATTTTCATGCATGATCAAACAAGTTAAGTTGATGTTTTAATCAGAACAAGAAAAGGCACTTTAAAAGGCCATATTTGAATTTGGAATTTGAATCTTTGATTCAAATTTGTTCAAACCCTTCTGGTTTTAGCTGCATTAGCCCAACACACTCATATTGCCATGTTTCATGCATGCATCATATTGTTGCACATTGTTTGGTGATGCTTGTGTATCGGTGTCCTTTGCGACAGGGTCTGTCCCCGAGGAGTACCGTGATTACCCTAACGAGGAATCGTATCCGTGCAACGAACCATCAGGCAAGCAACCAACCATTTGATCATATCGATACAATCCTATGTTCTCGCTCCTGCTCTCTTTTACTGCATTAAGACAACGCGATTCAAACTGCTGTGTGCTACGGTAGTTGAACCCATTTCCTCTGCATGACCTGTCATTGCCACAGTAACTAGATGAAACCCACTAGCATGTGTAGGAGTTGATTGAGCCATATGTATGTGTTGTTCCTACCTTGCTATGCCTGCTATGCTTAGAGTCGTGTCAGGTCTGGTTCATCTGGGTGATGGGCTAGAGTGAAATGATTATGTCGGTAATGAGAGTGGTGTGGTGAACACGATTTGGTAAAGGTATCGATGAGAGGCCATGTAGGAGTACATGGTGGGTTGTTTCATTGAAGCCGACCTTAAGCACCGAGATCTGTATGTGTGATTTAAGAATTAGCTACTACCATACATTGGGCCCTGAAATATGACCCCGCTCGACTTCTTATTCACCCTAGCACTCTGTCCAGGAGTTGCAAGTAGTTTCTGGTGTTTGTAGTCTACTGGAGGCCGTGGACAGCGCTGACCGTAGGGGTGGGCTGTGATGCGGTAGGTACGTGGCCGGGTGTACCGAATACCCGTTAGGTATCTCGGGAACCCTGTTCACATCGTTCGGGGCCGTATGGGAAACCTCGGCCGGACTCCCTGCGGATGGAACCTGAATAGGCGATAAACCTGGACTAGAGGCTTAAGTGTTTAGGTAGGTCGTGGTCTACACCCACGTCGGCTTTCGCTTGAAGTCTGCCGAGCACATGTCGTGTGCAGACGCTAAGTGGTGGAAACATGTATGAAGAAGTACACCCCTGCAGGGTTATCATGATCTATTCGAATAGCCGCGTCCGCGGTAAAGGACTACTTGGTTGCCTATACAGTTCATAGACAAGTAAATGGAAACTACTGAAAGCCTCAAGATAAGTGTGAGTGCCGAGGATGGCTCTTCCGTAGGAAGACGGAGGTGGATCCTCGGTAGTGTATTGAAGTGGTGAGTAGTGGACTCGTGTGCGCAAAACATTTCAAGTTGGTGTATCGTAGGATAGTCTAGCCAAGAGTCAAAGCTAGCTTGCTGCAATAACTCCACCAACCCTTCTTGATACTATGCATGTATGTAGGATCTGATGTAAGTCTTGCTGAGTACCTTTGTACTCATGTTGCTATAATCTACTTGTGTCATAGAGTCATGTTGTGATGCTTCGTTGTATTTGCACATATCGAGCATATTGTGTGTATGATTGAAATGCTTGGTATGTGTGGGATCTAACTATCTAGTTGTTTATCTTTAGTAGCCTCTCTTACCGGGAAATGTCTCCTAGTGTTACCGCTGAGCCATGGTAGCTTGCTACTGCTCTGGAACACTTAGGCTGGCCGGCATGTGTCCTTCTTCGTTCCTGTGTCTGTCCCTTCGGGGAAATGTCACGCTTTGAGTACCGGAGTCCTGTTAGCCCGCTACAGCCCGGTTTACCGGAGTCCTGCTAGCCCAGTGCTACAGCCCGGACCCACTTGCTGATGACCGACACGTTCGAAGCTGGGTCATGGATGCCTGTCCCTGTAAGTCTGTGCCACTTTGGGTTTACGACTAGTCATGTCAGCCCGGGCTCTTTATCATATGGATGCTAGCGACACTATCATATACGTGAGCCAAAAGGCGCAAACGGTCCCGGGAAAAGGTAAGACGACACCCATGGGAATACCGTGCGTGAGGCCGCAAAGTGATATGAGGTGTTACCAGCTAGATCGATGTGACATCGAGTCGGGGTCCTGACAGCGTTGGCATCAGAGCCGGACTGCCTGTAGGTTCTCCAAGCCAAACTGGTCGATGTTGAGTCTAGAAATTCTTTAGTTATATGTAGGGGAATTGTTTGTGGGTTGGAACGTAAGGCTCTTTTTACTCCTCTATCTTATGACATTCTGATCTGAGTCAGTCCATTCTTCCACCGGGGGTTAAGGAATTATGATCTGTTCTCTCTATCAGGATCACGAGTTACTAATCAGTAGTACCTTATAAGTTTGATGGATACAAGCCTAGTTCAGTTCTACTACCACATTATGTTGCCATAATGGTTTCAGAACTTTGATATGATGATGTTGAGTGTGTACGAAATCCTTTGTCAAATGTCTCAAAATCCTTTTTGAGCATTTACAGCTGTTATGCTGCCGAAATTTTGCTAGAAATTCTAATGCCTTTGCACTATGATTATGCTTTCAGATGGCCACTCGCGACCTTAATCAAGTGGTTCGCCTGACTCGATGCCTAGATGTACCCGGCCATACTGCCAAGTTGGTCAGGGTAATGACTGAGGCTGGATACCGCTGGTATCCTGAGTACACGGTCGAAGAGCAATTCCGAGACTTCAATCAAAGCCAGTATCTCTGCACTGTCAGGATATTTCCATCTTATCCTGGATCCACCGAGCCTCTTCACTGTTCCTATGGACTCGGGGTTACTATTGAGATGGCTGTGCAGGACGCCGCCTACTCTATGATGACCATTATGCGAGTCAGATCTGGTTTATTTCGGGACTCTGACTTCTGGTATATGCCAGGATCACTTCCGGGAGCACAAGGGTATCTCCAGGCTATCTATGCTGACTCCACTCAGGAGGATTCACGGACTCGCACCACTGCTGAGATGCTCGAGGATAAGGACCGTGAAAATCGGGCCTTAAGGTTAGAGCTCTTCAATACCCGTGCTGACCACTGGGCCACTTTGACTCGGTTCGCACCGGCGGTGCAAGCTGGATTCTCAGATATGCGCGATCTCTATCCTGTGAGATCTGCTCTGCCAGACGTGATGGTTTGGCGTGATGTAGGAGGCATCACCCCACCTCGCGGTCCCCGCAGGCCACCGTTTGTTGGTCCAAGACCTCATCCTAGCCCCTATGGTCCACAAGCTCCGCGAGATCGTTTGTTTCCGGATGAACATGTTGAGCTTCCAGGCTATGGAGGTGACTTCTATGAGGACTACTACGGATCGGTCTGAGTAGTAGGTAGTATCACTAGTTCGCACTAGCTGTGTTTTCTATCGTTCCGCGTGACTCGTGGGATATGACCTAGTTGTACTCTTTCCGTAGGTGTAGAAAAATAATGTATAGGAGCTTGGAATGCCTCCGATGAGATGTAATCCTCTTTTCACCGTAATAGTACTTTGTTTGGTCTTGTACTAAACCTTGTATGGTGTGTATGACGATGGAATAAAAGAAGCAGTTTCTGTATCTACCATGTCATACGGATGATCATCTTGCATTCCGAGTTATTCCTTACCTTATGTATCCCATGTCGGAATTTTATCATTCTGACTAAATCATTGTCTTATTCACCTAGGATGGTCAACACGCGCGCTAACCCTGCTTCTCAAGAGCAGGCCGAAGGCAGTGAAGCCAGGGATGTAAATCTGCCTCATCCTCCTTCACTAGCCGAGGTTATGATGGAAGCCGAGAGAAACAAGCGGGAGACAAACCGTTTGTTGGAGCGTATTGAACAGAATACAGCACACCATCAGAGGGCTAACGTGGTGTCACTCAGTAATTTTATCAAATTGCATCCACCCACGTTCCACCACTCCGTCGAGCCTCTCGACGCTGATGACTGGCTTCGCAGTATCTCTCACAAGCTGCGTTCCGCGCTGGTAGCGGAGGCTGACAAGGTCACCTTTGCTGCATATCATCTTGAAGGCCCCGCCAGTCTATGGTGGGAGAATTATGGAGCTATGCGCCCAGCGGGCCATGTCACTACTTGGGCTGAGTTCAGCGAGGCTTTCCGTGAACATCACATTCCGGAGGGTCTCATGGACCGTAAACGTGAGGAATTCTGCAATTTCACCCAAGGCCGACTTTCTGTGGATGTCTATAGCAGGGAGTTTGGTAATCTCGCCCGATATGCAACTGAGGAAGTGTCTACTGACGCCAAGAAGCAAGCAAGGTTCCGTAAGGGCCTTAGTCCTGAGCTTCGCCGCGACCTCCGTCTGCATGAGTGCTCTTCTTTTTCGAAACTTGTCAACAAAGCCATCAGTGCTGAAACTGGTCAGACTGACTATGACGCAACACGCAAGCATGGACGCGACATGGGTTCCTCATCCGGTGCTGGTCCTCAGAAGCGCCGCGTGTGGGTACCCAACACCACCCTGCCACCCAGGTTCACACCGAGGCCATCCTTCCAGGCGCCTCGCCCTGTTCAACAGTCTGCACCGGCCAAGCCCTATGGGGGTCCAACCAATAATGCTCCTCCACGTACCAGTTCCGTGACTTGTTTCAAGTGTGGGGAATCTGGTCACTATATGCGTGAGTGTCCCCAGACCAACCCCAATCAATCTGCTAAAGCTGTTGGCCGTGGCAAGCCGACAGGGAAGGTGTTTCATGCTAAACCGGTCACCGCTTCACGTGGCCATGTCAACTGTATCTCTGCCGAAGAAGCTCAAGAGGACCCCAACGTCGTTCTCGGTACGCTTCTTGTTAACTGCCACCCGGCATCTGTTCTTTTCGATACAGGAGCCTCTCATTCTTTTATATCTGAAAGTTATGCTCGTTTGCATAACGTTGCATTCTGTGCCTTGCCATCTACTATGGAAATCTCTACCCCTGGGTCTAGATGGCAGACCTCTAGGGTAAGTTATGGAAATGAGATCCAAGTCGACAGACTTGTTTTCCTTGCATCTTTGATAGCCCTTAAATCTTCGGATATTAATATCATTTTGGGTATGGACTGGATGTCAGCTCATCAAGCCAAAATTGATTGCTTCTCTAGGACTGTTCAACTCACCCATCCTTCGGGGAAGATAGTTAATGTCTTGACCCGAATAGCCAAGCGACAATTATATTCTCTTAACGCCAGCCCTTTGCCAGACCTTGAGGACGTCCCGGTAGTCCGTGACTTTCCGTATGTCTTTCCAGAGGAATTGCCAGGTGTTCCACCTGACAGGGATGTTGAGTTCGTAATAGACCTCATTCCAGGAACCGTTCCGATTGCTAGAAGACCCTATAAGATGGCACCCCTAGAACTAGCTGAGCTTAAGAAACAACTCGATGAATCCTTGAAAAAGGGTTTCATCCGCCCTAGTTCATCTCCGTGGGCTTGCCCCGTCCTATTCGTCAAGAAGAAGGATGGTACGGACCGGATGGTTGTAGATTACCGACCTGTCAATTTGGTCACAATCAAGAACAAATATCCGCTTCCCAGGATCAACGACCTGTATGATCAGCTCGCTGGATCCTCAGTCTTCTCCAAGATGGATTTGAGGTTGGGCTACCATCAAATCAAAATCAGAAACGGGGACATTCCTAAAACGGCCTTTGTTACTCGTTATGGCCAATACGAGTACACCGTCATGTCCTTCGGTTTAACCAACGCTCCAGCCACCTTTTCTCGGTTAATGAACTCAATCTTCATGGAGTATTTAGATAAATTCGTCGTAGTCTATCTCGATGATATACTCATCTACTCCAAGAACGAGGAAGAACATGCCGAACATTTGAGGCTAGTGTTGAAGAAACTTCGAGAGCATCGCCTTTATGCCAAATTTTCAAAATGTGAATTCTGGTTGTCAGAAGTGACCTATCTGGGTCATGTAATATCGGGTAAAGGTATTGCTGTTAACCCTGAGCGAGTTCAAGCCGTCCTTAACTGGACTCCACCCGAATCGGTCAAGCAAGTTCGAAGTTTTCTAGGCTTAGCGAGCTATTGTCGTCGCTTTGTCGAGAACTTCTCCAAAGTTGCCAAACCTCTAACCGAACTCCTCAAGAAAGATAAGAAGTTCGAATGGACTCCACAATGTGAGCACAGCTTTCAGGAACTGAAAAGACGCCTGACTTCTGCTCCTGTACTGGTACCGCCAGACCTCTCCAAGGACTTTGTTATCTACTGCGACGCCTCGCGACAAGGACTAGGTTGCATTCTCATGCAAGATCGACACGTAATTGCTTACGCTTCACGGCAATTGCACCCACATGAGGAGAATTATCCTACTCATGATCTAGAGCTTGCAGCCGTAGTCTATGCACTTAAGACCTGGCGACATTACCTCCTCGGTAATCGTTGCGAAATATTCACTGATCACCAAAGTCTGAAGTATATTTTCACCCAACCGGATTTGAATCTTAGGCAGAGACGTTGGGTTGAATTGATCACAGACTTCGACTTAGGAATAACCTACACCCCAGGGAAAGCCAACGTCATGGCTGATGCGCTAAGTCGTAAATCTTATTGTAACAACCTGATGTTACAACAAAGTCAACCGCTTCTCCATGAGGAATTTCGGAAGCTTAACCTTCACATTATACCTCAAGGTTTTCTTTCCACCTTGGTGGCAAAACCTACCCTTACGGATCAAATTATCAAAGCACAGAAGGTAGATCCGGGAATCTCCCGCATCAAGAGAAACATTCAGAAAGGAATTGCGAATTGTTTCTCCATTGACGATCAAGGGGTAGTATACTTCGGGGATCGACTAGTGGTTCCCAAAGTGCGCAACCTAAGGCGATTAATCCTTAAGGAAGCTCATGAATCTCCTCTCACCATTCATCCCGGTAGTACTAAGATGTATCAGGACCTACGCCAGAGGTTCTGGTGGACTAGGATGAAGAGAGAAATTGCTCAATATATTGCAAATTGCGACGTCTATCGTCGTGTAAAAGCAGAGCATCAACGGCCTGCTGGAACCCTTCAACCCTTAGCTATTCCTGAATGGAAATGGGATAAAATTGGTATGGATTTCATTACCGGTTTTCCCAGGACCAAGAGAGGGAATAATGCTATCTTCGTCGTGGTCGATCGTCTTTCCAAAGTAGCTCATTTCCTACCTGTTCGTGAGAGTATAACCGCTAGTCAGCTGGCAGATTTGTATATCTCCCGAATAGTGTCTCTCCATGGTGTTCCTTTGGAAATTAACTCGGATCGAGGAAGTCTCTTCACCTCTCGATTTTGGGAAAGTTTCCAAAATGCTATGGGAACCCGTCTCTCCTTTAGCACCGCTTTCCACCCTCAGTCGAGTGGTCAAGTGGAACGCGCCAATCAGATTCTAGAAGACATGCTTCGAGCCTCCGTTATCTCTTTCGGAATGGACTGGGAGAAGTGCCTGCCATTTGCCGAATTCGCTTACAACAACAGCTATCAATCTAGCTTGGGTAAGGCCCCTTTTGAAGTTCTCTATGGACGACGATGTCGAACACCCCTTAACTGGTCAGAGACCGGGGAAAGACAATTCTTTGGCCCGGATATGATTCAGGAAGCAGAAGAACAAGTTCGTATCGTTCGTGAAAAGTTGAAAACAGCCCAATCTCGTCAAAAGAGTCAATATGACCGAAAACATAGGGCTATGACTTTCGAGGTTGACGAGAAGGCTTATCTTCGGGTCACCCCTATGAAGGGAACCCATCGTTTCGGTATCAAAGGCAAATTGGCTCCTCGTTACATTGGACCTTTTCGCATTCTTGCCAAACAAGGAGAAGTTGCCTACCAGTTGGAACTACCTCCGCATCTCTCCAGAGTTCACGATGTCTTCCACGTTTCTCAACTCAGGCGTTGCTTCTCGGATCCTATCCGTGAAGTGGACCACGAAACGCTTGATCTCCAAGATAATCTTACATATCGAGAGTACCCCATTCGTATCCTCGATCAAGCCGAACGTACCACGCGACGTCATAATATCAAGTTTCTCAAGGTTCAATGGTCGCATCATTCTGAGGATGAAGCAACTTGGGAAAGGGAGGATCGTCTTCGACTTGAATATCCCGCCTTCTTCTCGGAGGAACCCAAATCTCGGGACGAGATTCTTTTGAGTGGGGGTGAGTTGTCACACCCTAGCTAGTCATGCATTAGAGTGTTGCATCATGTTTACTCTTTCATCAGAAACTTGAAATGGGGATGACAGAACCCCCAGTCCCCTCTGAAACCAACTAGGGTTACTAAAATATTTTTTCAATGAACCTGAAATGCCCTTCTAAAATGCCCATCATTTTTGCCTTGGTTCAGAACCTCTGCCAAAAGTGGTGCACATTTTCCTAGGCCATCCTAAGGTTTTTGATTTAAATCATAAATATTTGAATTTGGGCATTTAAAATAATATAAAATATTTAAATGCTCAAATATCTCCAAACTAAAATGTTTCATGTTGGAAATAATCCAACTATGGACCAGGAGTAGTTTGGTGATTTTTGGAGTTGCCTAGGTATTTTATTTAATTCAACAAAATTGCAGATATATTAAATAAAAACAGAAACAGAAAAAAAAGGGAAAAACTTACCTGTGCGGCCCAGCCAGCTGGCCGGCCCAGCTAGCCAGCCCAGCCCACCACCGCCGTCGTCCTCCTGGCGCCAGTCGGCCAGGCGTGTGGCCGGCGCGCGCGCACGGCCACCGCGCCACGCCACCTCTCTCCCTGCCTGCCTGCCCTCCCCTCCTCGTCTCGGTGTCCCTGGACGACGCCACGCCTCTCCCCCTGCTCTCTCTCACTCTCCCCCGGCTCTCCCCTCGCTCTCTCTCTCGCCCGGCCGAACACCACCGTCGCCGCCGTTCGCCATAGCCACCGTCTCCGACCACCCCTCGCTCCCCCGACTAGCTCAGGAGCTCCGCCTCGACTCCCTCTTCCTCCCCACCGCTCCACAGCTCCCCGGAAGCCCTGCATCGCCGCCACGTCGCCGTTCCCCTCTTCGGGCTCCGACCACCGTCGCCGTCGAATTCGCCGTCTCCAGCGCGTCCCCGAGCCCGCTTCGACGCCCACTGCAACCGCGGTGAGCTACGCCACCGTTTCCCCCTCTCCTTCCCCTCGTTCCCTCACCGTAGCTTCCTCCCCACCACGGCCGAACCTCCGCCGTCGCCGAGCTCGCCGTCGACGCAGCTCCGGTGACCATTTGGTCACCCCGGCGAGTCCAACAAGTTCACAGAACCCCGTAGAGCATCCCTAGCGCCTCGCCTTGCTCGACTTCGAGCTCCAGCACCGTTCCCGTGCACGACCGAACCCCGGCGGCCGCAGCCAAGCTCACCGCCGTCGACTCCGGCCACCCCGACCCCAACGGGCTCCGCCAAGAGATGCGGGTTGTCCTCAGCTCCACTCCGGTGGCCTCCGCGGTCCATTTGGTGGCCAAAACGACCAAAACCACTCTCGCCGCCGCGCTAATGGTCGCCGCCGGCCAGAACTCCGGCGGGCTGACGTGGCTTAGTTAATTAGTCACTAACCCCCCCACCTACTGACGCTGACAAGTGGGCCCAGGGCCTAGTCAAAGCTAACCAGCCCGGGTCAACGCGGGATTAGCCCCTGTGTCACTGACGTGTGGACCCCACACGTCAGGTTTGACCCGAGCCAGCCCTGTTGACCTGCTGATGCCACTGTGACGTCAGGCTGACGCAGTAATTGAATTTCTGGATTTAAATTAAATCAGGAAATTCCAGAATATTATTTAAACTTCAAAAATTCATAACTTTTATTCTGTAATTCCAAATTGGACAAATTATATATGAAAAATGATCAGAAAAATCCAATCTATCCATCTGTACCATTTTCATGCATGATCAAACAAGTTAAGTTGATGTTTTAATCAGAACAAGAAAAGGCACTTTAAAAGGCCATATTTGAATTTGGAATTTGAATCTTTGATTCAAATTTGTTCAAACCCTTCTGGTTTTAGCTGCATTAGCCCAACACACTCATATTGCCATGTTTCATGCATGCATCATATTGTTGCACATTGTTTGGTGATGCTTGTGTATCGGTGTCCTTTACGACAGGGTCTGTCCCCGAGGAGTACCGTGATTACCCTAACGAAGAACCGTATCCGTGCAACGAATCATCAGGCAAGCAACCAATCATTTGATCATATCGATACAATCCCATGTTCTCGCTCCTGCTCTCTTTTACTGCATTAAGACAACGCGATTCAAACTGCTGTGTGCTACAGTAGTTGAACCCATTTCCTCTGCATGACCTGTCATTGCCACAGTAACTAGATGAAACCCACTAGCATGTGTAGGAGTTGATTGAGCCATATGTATGTGTTGTTTCTACCTTGCTATGCCTGCTATGCTTAGAGTCGTGTCAGGTCTGGTTCATCTGGGTGATGGGCTAGAGTGAAATGATTATGTCGGTAACGAGAGTGGTGTGGTGAACACGATTTGGTAAAGGTATCGATGAGAGGCCATGTAGGAGTACATGGTGGGTTGTTTCATTCAAGCCGACCTTAAGCACTGAGATCTGTATGTGTGATTTAAGAATCAGCTACTACCATGCATTGGGCCCGAAACCAATGGACCCTCTCGACTTCTTATTCACCCTAGTTCTCCGTCCAGGAGTTGCAAGTAGTTTCTGGTGTTTGTAGCCTACTGGAGGCCGTGGACAGCGCTGACCGTAGGGGTGGGCTGTGATGCGGTAGGTACGTGGCCGGGTGTACCTAATACCCGTTAGGTATCTCGGGAACCCTGTTCACATCGTTCGGGGCCGTATGGGAAACCTCGGCCGGACTCCCTGCGGATGGAACCTGAATAGGCGATAAACCTGGACTGGAGGCTTAGGTGATTAGGTAGGTCGTGGCCGACACCCACGTTGGGCTTCCGCTTGAAGGTTGCCGAGTACATGTCGTGTAAACGACGATAAGTGGTGAGAGCGTGTATGAAGAAGTACACCCCTGCAGGGTTATCATGATCTATTCGAATAGCCGCGTCCGCGGTAAAGGACTACTTGGTTGCCTATACAGTTCATAGACAAGTAAATGGAAACTACTAAAAGCCTCAAGATAAGTGTGAGTGCCGAGGATGGCTCTTCCGTAGGAAGACGGAGGTGGATCCTCGGTAGTGTATTGAAGTGGTGAGTAGTGGACTCGTGTGCGCAAAACATTTCAAGTTGGAGTATCGTAGGATAGTCTAGCCATGAGTCAAAGCTGGCTTGCTGCAATAACTCCACCAACCCTTCTTGATACTATGCATGTATGTAGGATCTTATGTAAGTCTTGCTGAGTACCTTTGTACTCATGTTGCTATAATCTACATTTTTTACAGAAGACGCTGCAACCCCTTCTGATGGGTTCTATGTAGACGTTGACATCAACGAGTAGGCTAAAGACCCAGGTGGTGACCCTGAGCTTGTGATGGACCACGTAGTATAGCTAGGCTTTCCAAGCCTCTTTTATTTTACTAGTTGTCTGTACCCAGACAAAGTACTTCCCCTGTTGGCTTGTATGACTGTGTGATTTGTATGTTGGGTCGTGAGACCCGTACCTGTGTGTATGATATGTATGGCTCCCTGAGCCTTAAATAAAGTACTTGTGTCATAGAGTCATGTTGTGATGCTTCGTTGTATTTGCACATATCGAGCATATTGTGTGTATGATTGAAATGCTTGGTATGTGTGGGATCTGACTATCTAGTTGTTTATCTTTAGTAGCCTCTCTTACCGGGAAATGTCTCCTAGTGTTACCGCTGAGCCATGGTAGCTTGCTACTGCTCTGGAACACATAGGCTGGCCGGCATGTGTCCTTCTTCGTTCCTGTGTCTGTCCCTTCAGGGAAATGTCATGCTTTGAGTACCGGAGTCCTGTTAGCCCGCTACAGCCCGGTTTACCGGAGTCCTGCTAGCCCAGTGCTACAGCCCGGACCCACTTGCTGATGACCGACACGTTCGAAGCTGGGTCATGGATGCCTGTCCCTGTAAGTCTGTGCCACTTTGGGTTTACGACTAGTCATGTCAGCCCGGGCTCTTTATCATATGGATGCTAGCGACACTATCATATACGTGAGCCAAAAGGCGCAAACGGTCCCGGGAAAAGGTAAGACGACACCCGTGGGAATACCGTGCATGAGGCCGCAAAGTGATATGAGGTGTTACCAGCTAGATCGATGTGACATCGAGTCGGGGTCCTGACACGGTGGCGGTGGCCCGGGAAGATCCCGCTCCAGTTGCCGCTGTTGCGTGGGGCGCTCCCGCGGCAACATTGCTTGCCGCGGTAGAGCGCGTCGCACGGCTCGGCATCTGTTGACCCGGCTACCGCCCCGCTGCGTCCCCGGCCCTGTGAAGGCGCCTTCTTGGCGGGGCCGAGGGCTCCGCCTGTGGCAAGTTTTCTGAAGGCTCGGGCTCTTCCTCGCCGGCCTCGCTCGGCTCAGCTTCAGAGCCGGCAGGCTCTTCTTCGCCAATAAACTCCGCGCGCTCGGCAAGGTTTGCCGCCTCTGCCGCCTCCGTCTCCTCCACAGTGAACCCGAACGCGCCCGCGGCAGCTACGGCCGCAACCTCTTCCGCCCTAGTGGCGATGCGCTACAGCTCCTCGTCGGTGGTGTCACGGGTGAGGCTCTTCTGCTCGTCAGCGTGGACTGGCACTTCTTCCAAGTTGTCGAAGAACGCTTGCACGACGTCATCCGCAGGCTCTTGCCAAGTTGGAACGATTCCATGTGAATCACACAACGGCATCATGGCTCGGATCCGGTCAAGCGAAGAATTATTGCACAATGGAACGACGCCCCTCGGCAGCGTGAATGGGTGCTGGGGGTCGCGTTTGAACAACTCCAGGAGCATTGCATCCAGCTCCAAGACGGTGAAGTTGTAGTTGAGGCCCGGCCGCAGCCTCATGATGTCCGCCGAGTTCTTGAATTCCCAGGCGGGCCTCCCCCTCTCCTGCAGGGGGGCGATGCGGCGGCGGAGGAAATCTGCACCTACAGCGCCTAAAGTGAGCCCGGCAGCCTAAGGCGAAGGATCCTAGTAATGGTGATCTTCAGCCTCTCGTCTTCCGGGGCCACGTTGCTCCAGTCGTTGTCGCGCACTATTGGAGCTTGGCGCACGGCAGTGAAGGGCTGCGGATTCTCCTCGACGATCCAGCACCACTCCGCTCTCCACTCATCCCACTTGCTGCGGAGCTCACCCTCCAAGTACGCCTCCTTCTTGCCGACTCTCGAGATCCAGGCAATCCCTCTGGCAAGCGGCTCTCGTCTCTCTACCCGAGGTATGAAGAAGTGGCGGAAAAGGGCAACATTGGGGTGGACTCCGACAAAGTTTTCGCACAAATGTGCGAAAACTGCCATGGTCAGAACGGCGTTGGGGGTGAAGTCAAGAAGGCGGAAGCCGTAGGTGTTCATGATATCGCAGAAGAACTCCGAGAAGGGCGGGCAGAGCCCGCAATAGAAGAACAGCGCGAAGAATGGGTACCCGTTTGGAGCCAGTTCTGAAGCAGCGGCCGGGAGTACCCTCGTGCGCGGATGCGCCCGCGTCTCCGTCGCCCAAAAGAGGTAGAAGTACTCCCTCAGCTCCTGCACGCCAAGCTGGGGGGAGAAGATCGCCCGCTCCTTCCGCAGTGCCACGAGCCGCTGCGCCTCGGCCGACTTCACGCCCTACCCCTTGTCGGCTTTCGGAGCCATGGCGGAGGTGGTGGGGGAGGTCGACGGTGTTGGTGATGCTGGTGGCAATGGGGGGCGGAGCGCTGCTCTCTCGGCTTCGAGAAGAAGGGGGGCGGCGGAGGTTCGTGAAGATGGAGTAGTAGCAACCAACGAGGGGGAACGAACTGCCCTTGTTTCCTCTGCTTATAAAGAGGGACGGGGCGGACGTTTCGCCCTTCCGAATAAAGAACCACCCACGATCTCTCCCACGACGCCGCATTCAACGCGTGCCATTAGGGGAGAGCGTGGTGGATACGGAGCGAGATCCGGCGTGGCCCAGTCCGCGTGTGCCCGTGCCCTGTCTTGGGCCTGGCCCAACAACGCTCGGCACCGTGTCTGGCCCAGGCCCGGGGGCTCCTGTCGGTGTACTAGAATAGGGGTACCCTAGTACCCCGAACTTGTGCACGGGCAGTTGCAGCACCCCGCGGCAAGGCTTGCCGGGAGAACGCTAAGATCCTCCGTGGTTCCCTTGGAGCCATTCAAGAACAAAGTATTTAAGCTCAGGAGACAAGGCCCCGGCAAGAGGAGCTTGCCGGGAAGACCAACCAAGGCACTCCAAGGAACTTGCCGCGACGCGCCACGTGCTCCGGCAAGGCAACAAGGCCCCGGCAAGAGGATCTTGCCGGGAAGACCAACCAAGGTACCTCGAGGCCCGGTGAGCGACAAGCTTCCAGACCCGACAAGATAGCAGCAGCGGCAAGGCGCTTGCCGCGGCAGGCGGCCACTCTATGCCCACGCTCCAGCACATCCACCAACGTGTCGCTCTGGGGGCCTCTCCAGGCGCGTGTGGCGGGAGGCTGTGCAGCCAGCGGTGCGCAGTGGCATGCGAAGCTGACAAGATCGCCATCATGGCGAACGGTGGCGCCCCTAACGGTCCTTTTCTGCACTGTTTGGGCGACTCAGACGGGCATTTAATGCCCTTGTCCCCTGCCGTCAGAGTTAGGTAGGGTGCACTGTACAAGTAACTGTACCAACCACCTCACTTTTTACATTTGTACCCTTCTCTGCGTTGCCACCTATCGGTGACCCCTTTAGCGTATAAAAGGAGGCCCATGCGCAACGTAGAGAGGGTTCGGTTGGACTGGTTCGTGAAGTTCGACTAGTTCGGAACCCAGAAAAACACTAGGCTCTCTCTCTGGAGCAAGAACATAATACAACCAGACAAGCAGCAGTAGGAGTGTTATCTCTCCGGAGAGCTCCGAAGCTGGGTAAACTGCTCGTGTGCTTCGCCTCGATCTGCTCTTCGTGTGATCTCCGCCCCCCGCCGAACCGAAAGGGGCCCGGTCCGTCGGCCCCATAGGTGTTCGTGGATCAGTTTCCCCCGACATCTTCCTCGGAAAAGGGCAACACTGGGGTGGACTCCGACAAAGTTTTCGCACAAATGTGCGAAAACTGCCATGGTCAGAACGGCGTTGGGGGTGAAGTCAAGAAGGCGGAAGCCGTAGGTGTTCATGATATCGCAGAAGAACTCCGAGAAGGGCGGGCAAAGCCCGCAATAGAAGAACAGCGCGAAGAATGGGTACCCGTTTGGAGCCAGTTCCGAAGCAGCGGCCGGGAGTACCCTCGTGCGCGGATGCGCCCGCGTCTCCGTCACCCAAAAGAGGTAGAAGTACTCCCTCAGCTCCTGCACGCCGAGCTGGGGGGAGAAGATCGCCCGCTCCTTCCACAGCGCCGCGAGCCGCTGCGCCTCGGCCGACTTCACGCCCTTCCCCTTGTCGGCTTTCGGAGCCATGGCGGAGGTGGTGGGGGAGGTCGACGGTGTTGGTGATGCTGGTGGCAATGGGGGGTGGAGCGCTACTCTCTCGGCTTCGAGAAGAAGGGGGGGCGGCGGAGGTTCGTGAAGATGGAGTAGTAGCAACCAACAAGGGGGAACGAACTGCCCCTGTTTCCTCTGCTTATAAAGAGGGACGGGCGGACGTTTCGCCCTTCCGAATAAAGAACCACCCACGATCTCTCCCACGACACCGCATTCAACGCGTGCCGTTAGGGGAGAGCGCGGTGGATACAGAGCGAGATTCGGCGTGGCCCAGTCCGCGTGTGCCCGTGCCCTGTCTTGGGCCTGGCCCAACAGCGCTCTGCACCGTGTCTAGCCCAGGCCCGGGGGCTCCTGTCGGTGTACTAGAATAGGGGTACCCTAGTACCCCGAACTTGTGCACGGGCAGTTGCAGCACCCCGCGGCAAGGCTTGCCGGGAGAACGCCAAGATCCTCCGTGGTTCCCTTGGAGCCATTCAAGAACAAAGTATTTAAGCTCAGGAGACAAGGCCCCGGCAAGAGGAGCTTGCCGGGAAGACCAACCAAGGCACTCCAAGGAACTTGCCGCGACGCGCCACGCGCTCCGGCAAGGCAACAAGGCCCTGGCAAGAGGAGCTTGCCGGGAAGACCAACCAAGGTACCTCGAGGCCCGGTGAGCGACAAGCTTCCAGACCCGACAAGATAACAGCAGCGGCAAGGCGCTTGCCGCGGCAGGCGGCCACTCTGTGCCGACGCTCCAGCACATCCACCAACGTGTCGCTCTGGGGGCCTCTCCAGGCGCGCGTGGCGGGAGGATGTGCAGCCAGCGGTGCGCAGTGGCATGCGAAGCTGACAAGATCGCCATCATGGCGAACGGTGGCGCCCCTAACGGTCCTTTTCTGCACTGTTTGGGCAACTCAGACGGGCATCTAATGCCCTTGTCCCCTGCCGTCAGAGTTAGGTAGGGTGCACTGTACAAGTAACTGTACCAACCACCTCACTTTTTACATTTGTACCATTCTCTGCGTTGCCACCTGTCGGTGACCCCTTTAGCGTATAAAAGGAGGCCCATGTGCAACGTAGAGGGGGTTCGGTTGGACTGGTTCGCGAAGTTTGACTAGTTCGGAACCCAGAAAAACACTAGGCTCTCTCTCTGGAGCAAGAACATAATACAACCAGACAAGCAACAGTAGGAGTGTTATCTCTCCGAAGAGCTCCGAAGCTGGGTAAACTGCTCGTGTGCTTCGCCTCGATCTGCTCTTCGTGTGATCTCCGCCCCCTGCCGAACCGAAAGGGGCCCGGTCCGCCGGCCCCATAGGTGTTCGTGGATCAATTTCCCCCGACACACCATGTCCACTTCCCGGACTCTGCCGAGAAGAGGCCATCACGGTAACACACTCGGTTGATTCATTTTAATTAAATTAAGGTTCAAGTTATCTACAACCGGACATTAACAAATTCCCATCTACCCATAACCGCGGGCACGGCTTTCAAAAGTTCAAATCCCTGCAGGTGAGTCCCAACTTAGCCCATGACATGCTCTCACGGTCAACGAAGGAATAGACCTCCTCCCAAGACGTTCCGATCAGACTCGGTATCTCGGTTACTCAAGACACTTCGACAAGTTAAAACAAATCCAGCAACACCGCCCGAATGTGCCGACAAATCCCGATAGGAGCTGCACATATCTCTTTCTCAGGGCACACTCACATGAACACTACGTACAACTAAAACCAACCCTCAAGTTGCCCCGAGGTGGCGCTGCAAGTGGCTCTATTTGGACCAACACTCAAAGGAGCACTGGCCCGGGGGGGTTTAAAATAAGATGACCCTCGGGCTCCGGAAACCCAAGGGAAAAAGAGGCTAGGTGGCAAATGGTAAGACCAATGTTGGGCATTGCTGGAAAAGCTTTAATCAAGGCGAAATATCAAGGGGTTCCCATTATAACCCAACCGCGTAAGGAACGCAAAATCCAGGAACATGACACCGATATGACGGGAACTAGGGCGGCAAGAATGGAACAAAACACTAGGCGAGAGGCCGAGCCTTCCACCCTTTACCAAGTATATAGATGCATTAAGATAACAAGATAATATAATGATATCCCAACAAGTAAATAAATGATGTTCCAACAAGGAGCGGCCTCCAATCTTCACCTGCAACTAGCAATGCTATAAGAGGGGCTGAGCAAAGCGGTAACATAGCCAATCAACGGTTTGCTAGGACAATGGTGGGTTAGAGGTTTGACATGGCAATTTGGGAGGCTTGCAAGCAAATGGTAGGCATCGTAGCATTGGCATAGCAAAAGAGCGAGCAAACTAGCATAGCAAAGATAGTAGTGATTTCGAGGGTATGATCATCTTGCCTGCATAGTTGTCAGAGTTGACTGGATACTCAAAAGCAAACTCAACGGGCTCCTCATTAGCAAACTCGTCTCCCGGCTCTACCCAAACAAGACAAACAAGCAACAAGGATACAATCAACCACGTGGAAACTCAAACAACACAATGCAAAGATGATATGCTATGCGAAATGCGATGCGGGATGCAAAATGCAAGATATGACAGGAAATGCATGAATCTGGCCTCAACATGGAAAACCAAGTGTGCCACTGGAAAGATGAGCTGAAATCGCTTGAAAACGATATAAAGAACGCCGGAATCGGAGTTACGGTTTGGAAATGGCAAGCGATTCAAATAAGACACCGGTCTGCGATTTACAGCAAGTAGGCATCTAAATGCAACAAAATGAACATGCTACAGTACCCAAACATGACAACAAAATACATGGCAGGGATTCACATAAGATGCTTAACAAAAGTCTGGCACTGAGCTACGGCCAAATCATCCATTAACAGGTTCAAACAAGCATGGCAAAAATGCATATGGCAAACAGATCTCAGACTTAGTGAAATTAACACTTGTCTGGAATTTCAGATCAGGTAGCCTTCTTCGGAGCAACAAAACTACATGCTATAGGATCTGAACATGGCAAAGTAAAGCATGGCATGGAGCTACTCAAAGAGCTTAACAAAAGTCCCTTAGTGACCTTGAGCCAAAAGGGATCAGAAAATACAATTGCAAGCATGTGAACATAGCAAAAACATAATCAGTTTTCATACTTAGTGAAAACTGACACATGCTGAAATATAACTCAAGTAGGCATGTTTACGAGCTTGATGCACTCACTACGGTGCAAGTCGTGGCAAGAAAATCATACACCCATCAATAAGGCACAAAATTCAAGCTAGATATGGCAAGAACAATATCATAGCATGCACGGATCAACTACAACATCACCGGCAAAATTGCAAACAAGTTGACAATCTGCCCAGATTCACAAAGTAGCAAAAGTAGAGATCGATTGACTCAAGCTAGGGTGCTCCATAATTGAAAACAAAGACATGCATGTATAGAACACTACAATATTAACAAAACTCCCTTACTGATCATCCTCAAAAGAGGCACGAATCACTAGGTAACAACATGAACATATGACATCATGAGATAAACAGCTCCAGGACTTAGTGAAATCACTAAGTCCCTGAAAACAGAATTAGCAAGTGCACCACTTTGCAAGCTTGCACAAGTCACCACACACATCCTAAAAATACATGGGTTGCACCTCTGGAGAGATTACAAAACCCTTAACAAAACACATGTAGAGCATCAGGGCATATCATGCACACATTAATCATGGCAAAAATGATAAAAGTGCTAAACGGAGTAGCACACATTAATCAATCTGGCGGGCGGCGGCCGGCGGGCAAGGAGAGGGGTGGCGCGGGCGAACGAGGCGGTGGGGCCGGGCGCGTTGCAGCGGCGGCGGCTGACGGCGGCTCGGGCCGCGGGGGCCGCCACGGGGCGAGCAGGCCCGCACGGTGGGCGGCGGCGGGAGGCCCACGTGGTGGCTCCTGGGTGGTTGGGCGCGGCGGCGCAGGCGTGTCCGACGGGTACGGACACATACGACGGCGGAGGGGCGATTTCTAGGGTTTCGGAGGTAGGAGGAGATCCGAAAATCGGGGGGTGTTTAAATAGGCATAGAGGGAGCTAGGAGAGTCCAAATGAGGTGCGGTTTTCGGCCACGTGATCGTGATCGAACGCTCTAGGTGATGGAGCAGAGTTAGGTGGGTTTTGGGCCAAATTGGAGGGGTGTTGGGCTGCAACACACACGAGGCCTTATCGGTCCCTCGGTTAACCATTGGAGTATCAAACGAAGTCCAAAAGGTACGAAACTTGACAGGCGGTCTACCGGTAGTAAACCAAGGCCGCTTGGCAAGTCTCGGTCCAATCCGGAAATGTTTAATCCCCACACACGAAAGAAAGCTAGAAATGACCACCGGAGGAGAACGAAGCGCCGGAATGCAAAACGGACAACAGGGAAAATGCTCGAATGCATGAGATGAACACATATGCAAATGCAATGCACATGATGACATGATATGAGATGCATGACAACGACAACAACACCCGGAGACAAAAACCCGAACCCGAGGAAATAAATATAACTTAACGCCGGAAACGGCAAGAGTTGGAGTACAAATTGGGAAAGTTACATCCGGGGTGTTACAATTAGGTCGTTCCCCGCTGGAGGCATGTTGAGTACGTAATGTACTCATGGCAATAATTTTGTTGACAACAGAGTTACCTGGAGATGAAGATGATGACTACGACTACTATGGCGATCTGTAGAAGTGAGGTCACGTGGACTACATCGACTGCCTATGGCTGAGATGGAGTCGCTACGCATTGTACTTTCCGCTATTTTTCTGAATGTAATAAATGTCATGAGACATTTCGCTAGGTATGTCTTGTGACAATATATATTACTTGTAATACTTTAATGTATTGTGCAATGATATCATTTCACTGTGTTGTCAACAATGATCCTGGGGTTGACAAATATACACAGGAGGATCTGGAAGCTAATTCCGGGTTCCCACAGAAGTCAGGTTTTTGTCTCCTTGTGTTTTTTCTTTGTTTTGCATCTCATATCATGTCAACATGTGCATTGCATTTGCATTCGTGTTCGTCTGATGCATCCGAGCATTTTCCCCGTTGGCCGTTTAGCATTCCGGCGCTCCTATCTCCTCCGGTGCCCCTTTCTACCTCTTTTCGTGTGTGTGTATTAAACGTTTTCGGATTGGACCGAGACTTGTCATGTAGCCTTTGTTTACTACCATTAGACAGCCTGTTAAGTTTCATGCCATTTGGACTTCGTTTGATACTCCAACAGTTAACCGAGGGACCGAAAAGGTCTCGTATGTGTTGCAGCCCAACACCCCTCCAAAGTGGCCCAAAACCCACCTAAACCTCCTCCATGATCTAGATCGTTCGATCACAATCGTGTGGCCGAAAACCGTGCTCAATTTGGAGCCTCCTAACTCCTCCTACCTATAAATATATCTCCTCCCCGAAATTTTCGGATCATTCTACCCCTAACCCTAGCTCCTCTTCCTCCCGCAGCGCCGGACACGTCCGGTTCGGCCGAACAAAGCCGCCGCCCCCACCTGTCCCGCTCGCCTCCTCCCACCACGCGACCCGCCGGAGCCCGCCGCGAGCCCTCCCGGCCCGGTTCCTCCGCGCGCCGCCCGCTCCTCTCTCCTCCGCCTCCGACCGCCCGACGCCGCCCTCCGCCGCCATCGGCGACCACCGCCGCCACCGCGATGGCATCGTCGGCGCCTTGATCCACCGCCTTTCCTCACCGATGTCGCCGCGCCGCGCCGCCGCCTCCTCTCGCCGAAGCCGCGCCGCCCCGGCAAGATCCGGCCGCGGCGAGGCCGGATCCGCTGCCCCCTCGCCGGCCCCCGCTTCTCCGGTGACCACCACCTCTCCTCTGGCGAGCTTGAGTCGCCTCGGTTCACGTGCACCTGGTTGCTACAGTGAAACCCTAGATCTAAGGGTTGACTTTCTCTCCAACTCCCGTAATTTTTAGCATTTTCCGTCATGCCATAACTCTGCATCCGTAGCTCCGATTCGTGCGTGTAGCATATCAAAATGTTCGTCTCGAAGAGTACATCATTTCATCTCATTGCATCATTTTCATTTGAGCTCATCTGATGCCCGAAATGCTGTTGGAAGAGGGCTATGTGATGATATTTTCAGATCTGTTTCAGCAAATGCACTTTTGTCATTTTTGTCATGTTTAATGTGTGCATGATATGATCATGAGCTCTACATGTGTTTTGTAGAATGCCATGCCATCTTTACAGGGGTGTATGCCATGTATTTTTTGATCTTTGCGGTGACTAGCACAAGCATGCAAAGTAGCCTACTCAATGATGCTGATTTCAGGGACTTGGAATTTCACTAAGTCCTTGCCCTGTCATTATTTTTATGCCATATGTTCATGTTGATTCCTAGTGATCCGTGCCGCTTTTGAGCATGATCAGTAAGGATGTTTTGTAGATAATGTTGTGCTCTATCCATCCATGTCTTTGTGTGCAATTATGGAGCAGCCTAGCATGAGTCAATCGAGCTCTACTTTTGCTATAAAATGTTCCTGGCAGATTGTTAACATGCTTAGCAATTTTGCCAAGCTTGTTGTTGTTGATCCGTGCATGCTATGATGTTGTTCTTGCCATGTCTAGCTTCTATGCCATGTCTATTTTCTGGGTGCATGCTTAGATTGTCATGACATGCCTCGTAGTGAGTGCATCTAGCTCGTAAACATGCCTACTCGTTATCTGTTTTGCCATGCTCCGGTTTTTCACATGCTTGCAATTGTATTTTTTGATCCCTTTTGGCTTGTTGTCACTAAGGGACTTTTGTTATATGCTTTGAGTAACTTCATGCCATGCCTTGATTTGCCTTGATATGTTTCTGTAGCATGTAGTTTTTGTGCTCTAAACATTGCTTCCTGATGATAAATTCATGGCATGCTGTTAATTTCACCAAGTCTGGAACCAGTAATCTTTTGCACTTTTGCCATGCTTGTTTGAACCTGTTAATGAGTGAATTAGCCGTAGCTCAGTGTTCATATTTTGTCAAGCATCATGAGTGGATCCCTTCCATGTATTTTTTGCCATGTTTGAGTGCAGTAGCTTATTTATCTTGATGCATTTAGGAGGCTACTTGTTGTTTACCGCAGACCGGTGCCATATTTGTTTTGCTTGCCATTTCCAAACCGTGCATCCGATTCCGGTGATCTTTATATCGATTTCAAACGAAATCACCTCAACTTTACAGTAGCACTCTTGGTTTTCCATGTTGAGGCCAGGTTCAATCATTTATTTGCAAATCATGCATATGCATCGCATACCGTATCCCGCATACCATACCATGTTTGCATCATGTTGTTTGAGCACCGCACGTGGTTGATTGTGTTCCTTTTGCTTGTTGTTCTTGTTTGGGTAGAGCCGGGAGACGAGTAAGTGAACGAGGAGCCCGTTAAGTAGGTCTACGAGGATCAAGGCAACTATGAGAACTTTGCAGGCAAGATGACCATACCCTCGAAATCACTTCTATCTTTGCTTGCTAGATGCTCGCTCTTTTTCTATGCCTCTGCTACGATACCTACCACTTGCTTATCATGCCTCCCAAATTGCTATGTCAAACCTCTAACCCACCTTGTCCTAGCAAACCGTTGTTTGGCTATGTTACCACTTTGCTCAGCCCCTCTTATAGCGTTGCTAGTTGCAGGTGAAGATTGGAAATCTTTCCTTGTTGGAACATGTTCATTGTTGGGATATCACCATATTATCTTGTTTATCTTAATGCACCTATACTTGGTAAGGGTGGAAGGCTCGGCCTTATGCCTGGTGTTTTGTTCCACTCTTGTCACCCTAGTTTCCGTCATATCAGTGTTATGTTCCCGGATTTTTGTGTTCCTTACACGGTTGAGTTATAATGGGAACCCCTTGACTGTTCGCCTTGAATAAAACTCCTCTAGCAATGCCCAACATTGGTTTTACCATTCGCCACCTAGCCTCTTTTTCCCTTGGGTTTCCGGAGCCCAAGGGTCATCTTTATTAAACCCCCCGGGCCAGTGCTCCTCTAAGTGTTGGTCCAAAACAGAGCCACTTGTAGCGCCACCTCGGGGAAACTTGAGGGTTGGTTTTAGTTGTATGTAGTGTTCATCTGAGTGTGCCCTGAGAACGAGATATGTGCAGCTCCTATCGGGATTGGTCGGCACATTCGGGCGGTGTTGCTGGACTTGTTTTACCATTGTCGAGGATATCTTGTAACCGGGATGCCGAGTCTGATCAGATTGTCTTGGGAGAAGGAATATCCTTCGTTGACCGTGAGAGCTTGTGTGGGCTAAGTTGGGAGTAATGTTTGACGTAGGTTGTTCTAGGATCACTTCTTGATCATAGTTTGTCGGCATTCTGGGAACGGGGGTCCCCAGACTTGCCTGCCTGCAGCCTGCGGCGTGGCTCAAAGGGGGGCCCAGCACGGCCCATCTTCATCAACACAGACCAAAGACCCTCGCGAGGGGCCAAGCCTCGCGGGGCGGATGACACGGAGCTTCCTCAGGCACGGCCTCATCAGGCTGGCTCGCGAGGAGGCGGAGAGATCAAGGCGGGGTACCTCACAAGGTGCCCGTGACACATGCCATGATGACCAAGGGCGCCAGGCGGGCGCCAGCCCGCGCAGTGTCCACCTTTCCTCTGGTGCAAAGGGAGCAAGCGCAGGCGAGAGCATCAAGCAAAGGCACCCGTTTCGGTGCAACGAGACCAAGACCAGTCCAACGGCAAGGAGGAAGTCATTGTGGAGCCCAAGCCAGCGTCACCACCAGAGCCTTTGGCAGGCGAGGACCAACTTTAGTCAGGATAGGTGTACCAGATGTTCCCCTTCAAAATGGCCAATTGTTGGCGCCCTTCCCGCTCAATATTTGGGAAGAGGCCCAGGGCCTTTGCCTATATATAGGACTAGCCACCCCCAGGGTAGGGGAGATATAGAATCAGCCAACCCAGAACAAGCTGGGATCGGATCAAGTAGCATCACAGAGAGAGAGAGAGAGAAGGGTGATTGAACTCCTCCCAGCAGTTCATCCCCCCAGCCAAGAACAGACCCTCGCGAGGCTGTTCTTCCTTGTATTTCTCATCATCATCAGCCCAAGAGGCAATCCACCACACCACACACTGGAGTAGGGTATTACACCACAATGGTGGCCCGAACCAGTATAAACCCTGTGTCTCTTGTGCTGTTCTTTCCATAGCTTAGATCTTAGCGAGGCGGAGGGGTGCAGGTAGGTGGAAGGCGAAATCTCCGCGTGCACCCCAGTGTTCGAAGCGCCAGAACCCGAAATCCGACATTTGGAGCGCCAGGTAGGGGTGCGCCGGAATCCACCTTCTACCGCTTCGTGTCCCGTCGCGTCGTCATCACCATGTCCGGTGACCAGGCGGGCAACCCAGATCCATGGGCGGCGTGGCCCGCCCGCTCAGAGCCGCTCGCCTCGGGCGACCCCGTGCCCCAGGCAGCTCACGGTCCGTAGGGCGCCGCGGGCCACGGGCAACGCGGACAGGCTTCGACAGCTCCCACACCGCGGCAGGCGCGGTCGGCAGCAAGGGCCTCCAATCACGCCGCGACCACGACACCGTACACCCGCCGGGAGCAGGCGAACTCGAGGGCCGCGCTCACGGTGGCCCGAGAGCTGCTGCAGTGCAGGCTGCTGGAGGGCGGCCGCGACGTGCTACTGGAGCGGGTGGCAGAGCTCCTGGGCTTCGCCGCCTCGGGGGCTCACCCCTTCTGCACCCAGCTCCCATCTCAAGCCCAGGGCAGCCCGCGTGGGGGCTCCGCACGCGCCCGCGGGCTCCAAGGGTACTCCAACGCCAGCAAAGCTGTCAGCACCGGACCGGCGGCGGCGCTGCCCCCGCTCCCGGTCTGCGAAGAAGGACTCGACGCGACCCACGGCCCCAGTGGACAGCCGCGCTACCACCTCATGGTGGGTGCGTCAAGCAGAGCTGCGTGGCACGCGGATCACTACGGCATGGCCTTCGGGATGACGGCGCCAGAAGAATACGTGCCCCTCATGATGGACCAAGGACACCCTCACAAGGGCGAACAAGGATCGCTCCTCAGCCCAAGCTGGGGGGACGAGGCGCCAGAAGCTGAGCCCTTCCAGGAGCCCCGGGACGGTCCCACTGGCCACGTTGGAGGCAACGATTATCGGGTACCGCTAATTCCTCAAGAGCAGGCATACGCTAATCATGGATCGCAGGAGGTGCAGGTCGCCACAGCGAGTAGCTGCCCCGCTCCCACAGTCTCCTACCCCTCAGGAGGAGGGCGCAGGGGGCTGCAGGAGAGGGGCCGAGATCCGACATCACCACCGCGGCATTCGGAGCAAGGTGTTCTCAGGAGGTAGGCCCTCTACTGGGGAGGTGCCTCATGGCCTGCCCCTGGCGGAGGACCCGTGGTCGTCGGAGGAACCGCTGGCGACCGCTCTACCCCATCGGCGGCGTCCTGGTTTCCGGTCGTTGTTGATGGCACTAGAGTGTGGCGCAAGGCGGGGCCCTCGTCTGGCGATATGAAGCAAGGCCAGTACCTGTGAAGAAGGCCCAGTGCCTGTGAAGCTCGCCGCCCCGTTACACTCTCACGTAATAATGAGTGGGGCTGCACACGCCCCGGAGTCTCAGGGGTGCCAGCCTCAGGCCCTGGGGCTCCCTCCCACGCCCAGTGGCAGCACTTAGCTCCGCGCTGGTGAGAAGACGTCCAAGACTAGATTAGGTGCCGGACGCGGCCTTTTATCTGCTTTCGTTGCTTTTCCCTTTGGTTATCGCTTTCCCCCACTGGATTTAAGTTGGATTCGAATTTGAGATTTGCGTGTGTTCGGGGAAGGGGTGCTTAGTCTCATTCGAGCTATTTCTCGCATTTTGGTTACCACTTCGCCTCAGCTGCCTCCCCTCGTGAGCCCCTCGTGAGCCGGGTCAGGCCTAGCTTGCGTGCAGCCTAGACTGCCGCCGCCGCGTCCTCTCAGGAGGGTTTTTTACTGCAGATCCTACGGATTCGATCAGGGAACACTCGGGACACCACAGCCTCCCACGGGCTACCTCAGGGCCCGCACGGGACAAAGGTAAACTAGCCGACCAGCACGTCGCTTAAGCCAACCACTTGGCGCGGGCGCTTGGGCAATGTAACGTCTACTAGTACGAAGAACACAAGTTTTACATGAGGGGCTCCCCCTCCAAAATGCTCTCATAGCCATCAGGCCAAAACCTGAGTTCTATTCATGCAGGGTAAGGAAACAGGAACGATGCATGATCAGTCGGATAAATCCCCCAATGTATCCTCAGGAGCACCACCCGAACCGTTGCTGGTGTCGCTGAACTCGCCATCGCTGTCTGCGTCGCCGCCAGCGGCGTCAGGGCCGTTCACCACACCGCCCTCGTCGGCAGCCACGATCATGCCGTCGTTGTCTGAAGCGAAGGCCCTGACAAGAGCATCCACATTGTCTTCCACCCAGTGTGCCAGGTCGTCTCGGACGGCCTGGTGGACTGGGGCGATGGCGGCGTCGAAATCGAAGTGGGGATCCATGTTCCGAGGATGGCTGAAGACGCGAGAAAAGGCGCGCCCGAGCAGGGCGCGGCTCCTCTCCTCCACCAACCTGTTGGCCCTGACCGACCGCGCCTCCAGCTACGTCACCACGTCGGTGAAGAACTGAAGGTTGCCGGCATAGTTGACTGTGTGCGGCTCGCCAACAGCCGCCTTGCAGATGTTGCCCAAGGCTGTGTTGGCTCTCTCCCGGAGCGTGGTGAGCATGGGGCCGTGCTCATGCTCCAGGATCCGCCGCTGACGTATCTCGTCCGCATTTTGGCGCGCGACGACCTCAGCCTCCTCCACCCGCTGGGGAAGAAGGAGCACCTCGGCCTGGGAGGTGGTTGACTCCCCTTGCGCTACCTCAAGGGCGGCCCGAAAAGCATCGGCCCGCCGTGTCGCTTCCTCCAGCTTGGCCCTCAAGGCAGCAGTCCTACCTTCAGCCTCGGCCCGGATCAACTCCAGCCTCTGCTCGAACTCGTGCTCGAGGTTCAAGCGCGCCATTGCCACCCGACGTCCGACCTCCTCTAGGACGCAGGCTTCCCGTGCAGCGACATCATCCTCCGCCTACATCACCAAGCGCTCCCTCGTCTCCAGATGCTCGTACTCGTGAGTACGTTCGGCGGCTTCCAGCGTCAGCGCCTCCTCACGCTTCTGGAGCTCTGCTGGGTCGCCAGAGGCCACCTTCATCGATGCGAGGGCTGCCTCGCGCAGCTCCACTTGCTCCTCCAGTGAGTGGCACCAGGCCAGGAGCTCCCGAGCCTGCTCCTCCGCCGCCTCTCGCCGCCGGTCAGCTTCCCGGGCCTCCTCAGCGGCCCAAGATCGGGCATCCCGAGAGGCCACTAGCGACGCCTTGGCCTCTGCGTTGTCAAGATAGCGCTGACGGTGCGCAAGGGCGATGGCGCCCTCCAGCTCGCGCCTCTCTACAGCCAGGTGCAGGCCCTCGGCCTCAAGGTGTGTGTCTTCATCAGCAAGCTCCTCACCAAGAAGGCTCACCGTGTCAGCCGCCCTTCGAAGGAATCCTTGGCGAAGAGCGCGACGCTCTCGGGCGCACTCGAGCACGTCTTCCACACCATCATCTGCCCCGAGCAAGCACCGGGGGCCACGAATCAGCACTCCCCCCCCCCCCCGGGCAGGGGGCTGGGGGCTAGCACCCTCTAGACGGCCGGGCACGCCACGCCAGAAGCCCGGCCTGGAGCCAGCCCATCCCCAGATGAAGAGCACAGGGAGCGCCTCAGCCAATCGTAGTCCACGACCAGGCGAGAAGCCCACGGCAGGCTGGCTATGCCACGATAAGGCCCGCGAAGGAGGATCGCGAGGTGCGCAGGGCCACGATGCGCCTCGGGACGGTTCGCCTCTCCGATCGCCCTCACCGCAAGGGCTCTGCTGCTCGGAGCGCTTGAGGGCGGTGGAGGGGGCGAAGCCAAGGGAGACGGCACCTCAGCCATCTCCGCGAGCTCGGTAGGAAGGGGCCTGCGGAGCAAGTATCAGTAAAAGCAACAGAAGGATCGGGAGCTGGGAAAGGAGAAGGCTTACTCATCAGTGGCGAAGTACTTCCTACGCTTCAGTAGGCGACAAGGGTAATCGTCGCCCAGGGCCTCCCTTCTCTTCCGGAGGGCCTCAAAGTCCATGCGGAAGCGGCCCAAGAGTTGAGCGCAGGGATCAACCTGCGACGAAGACGGAGCGTCAAGGCGATCCGTGTCAGGGCGCCTACCTAATGCGTGCTGCCAATCGCCTCGCCCAGAGAAGCGGCTGGAGCCTTCGGGGCCTCAGTCGCAGGCACTGAGGGCAGCTGCTTGCCACCCTCAGCCTCAGCGGCACGGGCCCCAAGAGCTGCTCCCTCATGAGCACTGCCCGATGCTGTCACCCCGCTGAGAGCCCCCTCGGCCTCTGGCGCCTCATGCCTCCCTGCTCCGCCACTTGAGGAAGAGTCGCCTTGGCCGACTGGAAGGGCAGTCACCATCACTGGGTTCTCGCGAGGCCCCTGGAGGCCGGCGGGGCGCGGCCCGCACTAATCGAAGATAGGCATCTGATTCACAAAATCGCCCCTGTTCTGGCAGAGGTACAGCAAGGCCCCTCCCTACTGGATGCTGCCAGGGTTGCGGTCCCCAGTCAGGATCAAGAGCGCTGTCCTCAGCACTTCAGGCGTCAGGTCCTCTTCCTAGAGCCTCATACGATCATCACGCCCACTGAAGGCCCACATCCGGTGGGAGTGGCATTGGAGAGGAGCAACACGGTGTAGCAGGAACTCCTTCACCACCTTGGGTGCTGTCATGCCAAGCGACCTCAAGAACGCGAAGCGGTGCCAGACAAAGACGAGCCGGGGGCTCTCAAGTGTCTCCTAGCCCCAGCCCGAATTGGGGACAGCAGGCGAAGTTGGCTCCGATAGCAGGGGGTTGGGCACCCCTGCATCCACATACAGTCACCGCTCGCGGAACCCAGCCGCGGGCAGAGGGAGCCTGAAGTCAATCGCTGAGGCTGCTGTCTCAGACGCGGCAACGAAGCTTACGCACGCCCAGCATTGGGTAGGGTCAACAAGGCACAGAGAGAAGAAGTGGCACAACAAGGCAACTGGAGGAAGGATGCCCATCATTACCTCGCAAACAAAGGCGAAGACCGAAAGGAGGGTGATGGATTCAGGACCCAGATGCATCATGTGGATCTGATAGTGGGAAAGCACGACATTGAAGAAATCAGAAAAGGGGGGGAACCAGACCCGCCCATAGGGCGTCGGCAAAATACGGGACCTCGATGACTATCCTGTCAATGGAGAAGTGGGACGCGGGCCAGGCCGTCGTCCTCCCGCATTTGTTGAAGATAGTGGCCAGAGCCGAGCTGACCTTGCCCAAGCCCTCGGCGGGGGCCGCCAATGGCGGCGAGCAAGGCGGAGGCATGGGTTTCTTCCCTCTTCCCTTCTTCGTCGGAGCCATGGCGATAGGAAGGGGGAGGTTCGAGATTGGGTTGAAAACAGAAGCTGGAGTTCGAGAGGAGGAAGGACAGAGGGCGCTCGAGCAACAGAAAGGGGAGCGGCTGTGTACGACTACGAGTCCGCCTAGCATGGCGCAAAATAAGGGGGCGTGGGGGAACAGTGCCGCCCACGCCCAATCAACCGCCACGCGGCGCCCGAGGCCGCAGGCTGTTAGGGCCCGCGGCGCTTCACTCTTGCCCTTTCACCTCCCTGCACGGCCAAGTCCGGGCTCGCCTTGGGCCCAGGGGCTACTGTCGGCGTTCTGGGAACGGGGGTCCACAGACTTGCCTGCCTGCGGCATGGCTCAAAGGGGGCCCAGCACGGCCCATCTTCATCAACACAGACCCAAGACCCTCGCGAGGGGCCAAGCCTCGCGGGGCGGATGACACGGAGCTTCCTCAGGCACGGCCTCATAAGGTTGGCTCGCGAGGAGGCGGAGAGATCAAGGTGGGGTACCTCACGAGGTGCCCGTGATGCAAGCCATGACGACCAAGGGCGCCAGGCGGGCGCCAGCCCGCGCAGTGTCCTCCTTTCCTCTTTGGTGCAAAGGGAGCAAGCGCAGGCGAGAGCATCAAGCAAAGGCACCCGTTTCGGTGCAACGAGACCAAGACCAGTCCAACGGCAGGGAGGAAGTCATTGTGGAGACCAAGCCAGCGTCACCACCAGAGCCTTTGGCAGGCGAGGACCAACTTTAGTCAGGATAAGTGTATCAGATGTACCCCTTCAAAATGGCCAATTGTTGGCGCCCTTCCCGCTCAATATTTGGGAAGAGGCCCAGGGCCTTTGCCTATAAATAGGACTAGCCAACCCCAGGGTAGGGGAGATCTAGAATCGGCCAACCCAGAAACAAGCTGGGATCGGATCGAGTAGCATCACACACACACACACAGAGAGAGAGAGAAGGGTGATTGAACTCCTCCCAGCAGTTCATCCCCCCAGCCAAGAACAGACCCTCGCGAGGCTGTTCTTCCTTGTATTTCTCATCATCATCAGCCCAAGAGGCAATCCACCACACCACACACTGGAGTAGGGTATTACACGACAACGGTGGCCCGAACCAGTATAAATCCTGTGTCTCTTGTGCTGTTCTTTCCATAGCTTAGATCTTAGCGAGGCGGAGGGGTGCAGGTAGGTGGAAGGCGAAATCTCCGTGCGCACCCCAGTGTTCGAACCTCAAGGGTCCGCCGGAATCCGAAATCCGACATAGTTGTTCGACCGTGCTTTTGCCTTCTCTTCTCGCTCTCATTTGCGTATGTTAGTCACCATATATGCCAGTCGCTTGCTGCAACTCCACATCATACCTTTACCTTACGTATAAGCTTAAATAGTCTTGATTGCGAGGATGTGAGATTGCTGAGTCCCCGTGACTCACAGATTACTTCCAAAACCAGATGTAGGGACCGATGTTACCGCTCCAGATGATATGACCGAGCTCAAGTGGGAGTCCGATGAAGACTCTCATCGTTACTACGTCTATTTCCCAGATGATCAGTAGTGGTGCCCAGTTGGGGTGATCGGGGACTTTGTCGCATTTGGGGGTTGATCTTTATTTTGGTTCCGTAGTCGGACTTTGAGTGTATTTGGATGAATGTAATGACTTAATTATGTATTTGTGTGACGTGGCGAGTGTAGGCCAACTATGTACCTTTCCCCTTTATTTATGTACATGGGTTGTTGTGAAGATTACCTCACTTGCGACATTGCTTTCAATGCGGTTATGCCTCTAAGTCATGCTTCGACACGTGGGAGATATAGCCGCATCGAGGGCATTATAGACGCTTAAGCCTCCCAAGCTTCTGTTAGAGGGGGCTAAAGTGACAGTTCTTCTCCAAGACTAGAACCATCTGACATGTCGCAATGCTATCCGAAGAGTGAATAATAGCTGGAACCCGCTGGACCCAATGATGGGCCAATTCATCTTCACACTGCACATAATTATCAAGATCAATAATTGTCAGAGGCTACTTGCACGTCCCTTGAAAATTCTTAATGAATCACGCTTTCAACTCTGGCCATGAACTGATGGAATTAGGAGGCAATCCTTTTAACCATGTTCAAGCTGGTCCAACATCATAGTAAAGTATTTGGAACAAACACCATCATTAACATCTAGCATCTCCATGGCTAACTCATAAGGCTCAATCCACTACTGGAAACCGTCGGTGACTCAATCCACTAGCTGTAACTTCGACTTGGGTGAGGGCTGAATGAACATGCTCATGACTATATGAATAAGCCGCCTTCTGTGCTACAGCCGTCTGGAGAAGCTCCACTGCATTCCGAGTCTCCACCGCAACCGGCGCCTCGCCCTTGATCGAAATAGATGCTAGTCGTGTTGCTGTTGCTATCATATTTTCCACTGGGTTGGAAAAATGACCCGGCGGCAGCGTCAAGAAATGTTGTAGCGGTGTTTGATTTGGGGGCGGGTTATGCATCCACTCATCCCTCTGTGTCGGCTCAGGCTGTCGAGCCTAAGCCGCCGCCCCACATACAAGCCCGTCCAGGTTTAACTGAGTGTTTACCTGAGAACCTAGAGTGCTTGGACCTGCTATAGTGGTGTTAAACAGGTTCATAGGCTCATAATGTAAAGGTAGGCGGGTCTGGTGCCTTCTATGAAGAACTGCATTAGAGGCGTTCTGATCCAGATTTAAGCACCAAGCCTTTGCCCTTACTGCTCTGATTCAGCTGCAATCTGGGCCTGTTCCTCCGCCATCCTGGAGTTTTTCTGCATTGACATCCTGTTGCGCCTTAGTTATCTCTGCCTGAATCTTTCCAATCTCTACATTGCGTTCTGCTTGATTCATCACAGTCGCCTCAATTGCCAATAAGGTTGTCAAATTTCCCAATAGATCTGACAGAACTTGACCAGGCCATCTCCCTGAGTCACCAGCCCCAGCCGCCGCAGCCGATCCAGACATCATAGCTGCAGTTGTTGATTAATTTAAAACCAGCTATGCACTAGCCATAAAGATTGCAGCCCTGCACAGTGGCATATAGGGGTCCGGAATACTGTTGCCATCGGAATAGCCCCCAAGCCCGCCATCCTGAAGCTAATAGATTGACTCTGTCTCTCCGGTGGAGGACTCATCATCTGAGTAGACGAGGGTCTCCCCACCCGACACGGAATTTTCTGCAAGCCCCAAGCCTTGCGTGAAACCGACGAAGGCACGCTTCCGGTCGGGTTGAAACCGGGCAAGTTGAGTGCGCCGAGCTGACTCGAAGAGGTCGGTGGAGGTGTTCGGCTTAAGCTTAGTTCCCCCGATCTTGCCGATGAAGACATGGATCCCGTCGAAGGGGACCCGGTACCCGTACTCGATTGAGTCGGCCTCGGGGCCCCAGCCCTCGTCATCGATGTAGAGCTTACTTCGGCAACTCTTAGTCATCCTGCCAACGACATATCCCTCGATCCCTGGGAAAGCACCATTAAAGAACTTGAAACCCCGGGGCGCTGGCCCACATGGTGGGCTCCAACTGTCGTGGTTTATCACGGTAGATGCCCTTATGAAACGACTTAGGTGTGGAGCCATCGCAACATAGCTTAATTTGAAGGGGTTGAATGGGACATAAGACACGAGTTTAACCATGTTTGGCCCCTCACCAACGAGGTAAAAGCCTATGTCCTGCTTTGTGTTGTATTGATTGAGTATCGATTACAAGGGGGCAAAATCGCTTAAACTAGCTATCGGTCGATTGTTCCTTGAGTTAACCTGCCATAGGGTCTCGCCTTTATATACACAGGTTGAGGCCCTGGGTGTTGGGATCTACGGTAGGGTGCGTCGACTGCAAATTAAAAATTTCCTACGCCCTGAACAACCAAGAACATGCTACGGGAGATGGATCACAGTTCGTTACCACTAGACGCGCAGTGCCGTGCAGCGGAAGAAGAGTTGGGGCAGCGCATCCGCGTGGATCGTCTCCTCCTCGTCCGATCTCCCTCGTATAGCCGGTCGTCGGTTCCCACGTTTAGGTTCGCCGGAGCGGCGGAAGTGCACCGCCTCTAACGGTAACCGCGCGTCCAGGAGGAACATCGTGTGGCGGACTGCTAGGTCCAATCACACAACCGGCGGCGAGTGGAGGTGTCTATTCGCTACACATGCAAACCCTAGTGGCAGCGCCGAAGTGATCCACTGCATGAGTGTGCCGCACCCCACTTTATATAGGCGTCCATCGTGGCTCAACACTTGGGCCTCGCACGGACCCTAAAGCCCCTAAGTCTACTCGGCTACAATCCGAATACAGCTCGGATCATATCCGACCAGTGTCCTCAGATCCGACCTCATAGGTTCCTTCCCTTAAGCGCGCGACCCCTTAGGTTCAAGCCGGCTTGGTCGCAATTCAGATCACCTCCAGACTACATGGCTGGTAGCGGCCTCTAGCAAGGCGTGCCGACCACCAAGCAGACGTTGAAGCTGGTTAGGCGAACCTGTACATCACACTTCCATTCCATTTGCCACACGATATATGTTGTCGGGCTCAAGGCGAGTCTGTCATTGTTGTGCTAGCCCGACCTCTTTCTTGTTCCAGTGATGCTGACCACAAACCAAATTATCTCATAATCCTTGTCGCATGGCCATGCTTATCCTGGTCGGATCACACGAGGGGCCCAGAGTATATCTCTCCTGACCGGAGGGGCAAATCCCATCTTGCTCGACCATATCTCGCAGCATGGGTCTGGACAGGCCCGAAACCTACCTTTGTAACTACCTAGTCACGGAGTAGCGTTTTGTTGGCCCAAAGCAAGTCTGTTACCATCTCGAGTACATGCGCCAGCTCAGGTCTTAGGACATAGAACGTATGTTGTACTAGAGACTCACAGATGACATATCACTGTGTCTCATAGTTGGGTCTGTCCGAGTCGGACCTTATCTCAACTCGGATCTGACTATGTCGAATCCGACCAGATCCTTCCGAGTCCATATTATCCGGTTAGCATCCAATGTCCCATGGCTAGTGAGACCAAGCCATCGACCGTATCATATGCTAGTCTAGATGGTTGCGCATCCACACAACCCTTTCGACTACGGACCTTTTAGGATGTTCATCATACAATGCATAGTCCCACAAACAAGTCACATACTTGCTGATACACATCATTGATAATGTCCAAGGACTATCTTTATTCATAAACACATAGGAAATATCATCATACATGATTGTCTCTAGGGCATATCTCCAACACTGGGCTTACAAGAGTCCAGGTCAGATCACACAACACGACTGACTTTGGTTCAAAGTCGCCTTGCCTTGCTAGGCAAGTCGCCATCGGGTGGCTCACATCTCCGGGTAACAGCTCCTGCTCCGGGTCTTGGGCCATTCATAGGCCTGCCTTTTAAGTCGCCTCCAGTCTTCATATCTCATCTTCTTAGGCCCACTTATGCCCTTTCTATTGAGTCGCCAATAGTGTAACCCGGCCCCTCCTGGCAGGTCACACCTCGGGGTTATATCCCCAACACTCCTACCTCGGAGCCTCCTAACTACTCCTGGTCTTCGGCGGTCTCTACGTGGTAGTAGACTCCGTCGGGGTAGTAGTAGTCATCGACAGAATCAATTGGCTCCTGAGCTCTGTCATCTTACGGCAGTAATCGGGTAGAGGGGGAAAAGGTAGCAAAGCAACCATGAGTGCTCATCCAAAGTACTCACAAGACTTACATCAGATCTATACTAAGCATGCATCGGTACCAAAGGAATGTGGCTATATCTTTGGACTAGACTGCAGAAATGCCAGAATAGAAGGGAAGGCCTAGCCTGTCAAAGAGTAGCATCTTGCATTGTCTTGCAGCATTAGAAGAGTGCGGATTAGCATATCATAAGTAATAAGTATATTGTAGTAACGACCAGAGATCCTTTCTCTACTCCCTGTGAGAAAGCAACGTCGGAGCCATCATATCCATTTAGTTTCTCTAGTGTCCAGTTCTAGTTGTATAGATCGGGATACAACTTCGAGCGTCCATTACCGTGGACACGGTTATTCGAATAGATTAACTTCCCAGTAGGGGTGCACAAACTTACCCAACAAGCTCGATTAACTCCGGTCGAACACACTTTCCTAGGTCATGCCCGGCCTTGGCTAATCGACACACCGTAGTCCTACCTAGACTCAACATAGAATAGCACACCTACATCCTAATTGAGAAGGGGTCATGGGCTAGTCGTCCTTTGCAATGCTACATGTTGCGAACAAGGCTAGGAGCAGATCCACCCCCTTATACAAGAGTAGGTGGTTCCCATCCAACCGGGCACGCGCCCTAAACCGCCGACGTTTGCGAGATTTTAGAAGAATCATACGACGCAGAGTGCCCATACTTACTTCCATGTGGTGGTTAGTGCGAAAAGGCCAAAGGCCTACTCAGATCACATATACAAACCCGTTAGTATCTTGGGAGCGCGCCGAGATGAGCGATGATCCATGATTTGTGGTCCCGCTGCCCCGTCTCACGGACTTACGGCAAGGGCTAAGAATGCCCAGCCGTGCAGTGTAGTTATCTTGCAGGTACCCTCCAGGTCAACCCGACTCCACATCACTCGCGGTTACCCTCCAGGTCAACCTGACTCACAAGAGACTGTTGGGAACTCATGTCCACCTCTACCGGGGTGGTACTGCTTGTCCCTCCAGTCCCACGGAAACAGTAACTCTCGCGGGTACCCCCTCGGGGCCGACCCGTCTTTAACATGGTTTTGGGGTAAAGTCAAAGCAATCGTGTGTCAAAACATCAAGGGGGAAATTAGAAGAACCACCCTCGATGGATTCCCACTCAATGTAACCATCAAGGTGAATTTGGAGGAATCACCCTCGGTAGGTTCACACTTGAAGAGCTGCACGACAAAGTCATTATTGGGAGTGGTGAAGGAGGAATCACCCTTCGTAGACCACGACCGATTAGCTACAATATAGAGATCTCATTGAAAGTGCTATACGAGGTATCACCCTTGACACTCGATAGTAGCTCTACAGAGTCATACAACTAAGGGGGTGTGGGTTGATGTGTCAGGGTCTGGTTGTCGATCACATCGATCAAGTCATCGATGGAAAAGCGGGGGCAACAAGGACAAGGTGATGGGTCACTGATGGATCACTAACCAACCTATACTAAGCATATCGATTAAACAGGTAGGTAACAATAGCAGGTTACACAATCAGGCTATGTATTAGAAAAGGAGCATTCAAATATAGTAGCAAAATCTAATGCAAGCATCAGACAGAAAAATGGGTGATATAGGAATGATCAAGGGGGTTTTGCTTGCCAGGAAGCTCTACACACAAATACTGTAACACCCACGATGCGGCTATATCTCCCACGTGTCAGAGCATGACTTAGAGGCATAACCGCATTGTAGGCATGTCACAAGAGGGGTAATCTTTACACATCCCATGTACTGAATAATAAAGAGGTACAGAGTTGGCTTACAATCGCCACTTCACACCATACATGAATATAGCATTACATCATCCAGAATACAATCAAGGTCCGACTACGGAACCAAAATAAAGAAGACTACCCCTAATGTTACAGATCCCCGATCGCCCCAACTAGGCTCCACTACTGAACAACTAGAAAACGCAACAACATAATGAACACGATCTTCATCGAGCTCCTCCTTGAGCTCGGTCGCGTCACCTGGATGGTTTCATTGGCACCTGCAACTGGTTTTGGAAGTAATCTGTGAGTCATGGGGACTCAGCAATCTCACACCCTCGCGATCAAGACTATTTAAGCTTATGGGTAGTGGAAAAGGTAGTGAGGTGCAGCTGCAACAAGCACTAGCATAATATGGTGGCTAACATACGCAAATGAGAGTGAGAAGAGAAGGCAAAGCACGTTCGTGAACTAGAAGTGATCAAGAAGTGATCCTGAAACTACTTACGTTCAAGCATAACTCCAACACCGTGTTCACTTCCCGGACCCTGCCGAGAAGAGACCATCACAGCTACACACGCAGTTGATGCATTTTAATTAAGTTAAGTGTCAAGTTCTCTACAACCGGGCATTAACAAATTCCCGTCTTCCCATAACCACAGGCACGGATTTCGAAAGTTCAAAACCCTGCAGGGGTGTCCCAACTTAGCCCATCACAAGCTCTCATGGTCAACGAAGGATATTCCTTCTCCCAGGAAGACCCGACCAGGCCCGGAATCCCGGTTACAAGACATTTCGACAATGGTAAAACAAAACCAGCAGGACCGCCCGATGTGCTGACATCCTGATAGGAGCTGCACATATCTCGTTCTCAGGCAACACCGGATGAACACTACGTATAGCTAAAACTAGCCCTCAAGTTTCCCCGAGGTGGCGCCGCTAGTGGCTCTGTTTCAGACCAACACTTAGAGAAGCACTGGCCCGGGGGGGTTAAAATAAAGATGACCCTTGAGTCTGCAGAACCCAAGGGTAGTTGGTAGGTTGTTAGTGCAAATTGTAAAACCAAGGTTGGGCCTTGCTGGAGGAGTTCTATTCAAGGCGAACTGTCAAGGGGTTCCCATTATAACCCAACCGCGTAAGGAAGATAAAATCAAGGAACATAACACCGGTATGACGGAAACTAGGGTGGCAAGAGTGAAACAAAACACAGGCATAAGGCCAAGCCTTCCACCCTTTACCAAGTATATAGATTCATTAATTAAATAAGAGATATTGTGATATCCCAACAAATATCCATGTTCCAACAAGGAACAACCTCCATCTTCACCTGCAACTAGCAACGCTATAAGAGGGGTTGAGCAAAGCGGTAACATAGCCAAACAACGGTTTGCTAGGACAAGGTGGGTTAGAGGCTTGACATGGCAATATGGGAGGCATGATATAGCAAGTGGTAGGTATCGCAGCATAGGCATAGTAATAGAGCGAGCAACTAGCAAGCAAAGATAGAAGTTATTTCGAGGGTATGGTCATCTTGCCTGCAAAGTTCTCCGAGAAGACGAAAGCTTGATCCTCGAAAACGTACTCAACGGGTACCTCGAACACGAACTCGTCTCTCGGCTCTACCCAAGGCAAGAACACAAGCAAAGGAAACAACAATCAACCACGGTGCAATGCACAAGCAACATGATGCAAAACATGGCATGATATGCGGGATGTGATATGCAATGCATATGCGTACTTCGGAAGGGAAAGATTGAACCAGGCCTCAACTTGGCAAACTAAGAGTGCCGCTGGAAAGATGAGTTGATTTCGGTCGAAATCGATATAAAGATCACCGGAATCTGATGCACGGTTTGGAAATGACAAGCAAAACAAATATGGCACCGATCTGCGATTAACAGCACGAGGCCTTCTAAATGCATCAACAACAACAAGCTACTGCACTCTAACATAGCAACAAATCACATGGCGGTGATCCACTCAAGATTCTTGACAAAACATGAACACTAAGCTACGGCTAATTCACTCAATAGCAGGTTCAAACAAGCATGGCAAAAGTGCAAAAGATATCAGGTTACAGCAAACTTATGATGCGATGAAGTATGCTAAAAATGTTGCAGACTGAGGACTTAGTGAAAAAAAATAGATGAGCGACGGATAGGTATAGGTTGCTCGGGCGAGATTTAGGCAGAGGCTCACCATGTGGGCTCAGCCCATATGGAAAGAGGCAAGGCGGGCCGGCGGATCTGGGCCGGACCACGAGGCCCACGGAGGGTCAATGGGGGCGCGCGGATCAGGCTTCTCCCGATCCCGCATGAGGCGACGGCGGTGCGCCGGCGCTCTGGCGAGAAGGTGCCAGCAGGGATGAGCAGGGGACGGGGTGGCGCTGCGCCCGGGCGGATCCGGCAAGGGCGGGGCCGGCAGAGGCCAGATCTGGCCGGAGAAACCGACTCCGGGGCGCGGAGGCGAGAATCCATGGCGGCGGCGGCGGTTTCCTGGAGGCGGAGCGCCCGTGGTAGACAGCGAGGAGCTGCGGCGGCACCGGCAAAGCGGGCGGCCGAGGCGCGTGCGGTGGAGCAGCGGTTGCAGGGCGGCGCGGTGGTGCGGATCCGGGGCGGCGACGTGGTGGCGGGGAGCTTCGGTGATGCAGTCGGCGAAGACCGGCGAAGACGCCGGCGACGTGCGCGACGGCGCGGTCGCAGTGAAGGAGAAGCAGGTGGGGCGCGGGCAGCTCGGGCCCGGCGGCGGCGGAATCTGGGCCCGCACGGGCCCGCGATGGGATCCGCGGGCCGCGGCGAAGTGGGCACGAGCGCGGACAGGTGGCGGGCGCCGATTGGCTGCGGCGGCGGGGAAAGGTGATGTGGCGTCTCCTGATTGGTGGAGGTGAGGTGGCCGGCGGCGCGGACATGTCCGGGCGGTGGGAAGTTTTGTCCGGCGGCGCGAGGAGCGGGGCTAGGCTTTGATCTGCGCGGAATTTTTGGGAGGAGGGCACATATATATTGGTAGAGGGAGCTAGGAGGCTTCAAATTGAGCACGGTTTGCGGCCACGCAATTGTGATCGAATGACCGATAAGATGGAGGAGGTTTAGGTGGGTATTGGGCCACTTTGGAGGGGGTGTTGGGCTGCAACACACACGAGGCCTTTTCGGTTCCTCGGTTAACCGTTGGAGTATCAAACGAAGTCCAAATTGCACGAAACTTGGCAGGCGTTCTATCGGTAGTAAACCAAGGCCGCTTGGGAAATCTCGGTCCAATCCGAGAACGTATAACACCCGCACACGAAAGGAGGCAAAAGGGAGGCGCCGGAGGACATAGGAGCGTCGGGTTGCAAAACGGACAACGGGGAAAATGCTCGGATGCATGAGATGAACATGTATGCAAATGAGTTGCACATGATGACATAATATGAAATGCATGACACGCAAGCAAATGACAAGGCAACAATAGCAAATAACTGGAAGACACCTGGCACATCAGTCTCGGGGCGTTACAACACTCCACCACTATGAGAGGATCTCGTCCCGAGATCTAGAATGGCACCGGAGGGAAGAGGAAGATGAGAGGTAAAACTATGTTGCTTCTTTGACAAACGAGTGAAACCAAGGAACCTTGATATGTTGAGCATATTGAAAGAAAGAATGCAATGGAGATGAATGAAGTTGAAAGCACTCCATTAGGAAAGAGGAACAAGGAAGAACCAATTCGGACAACACTCCATTTGAAAAGTGATATGAAACTTGATAAGATGAAAAGAACTTGAGCAGAGGGCACAACACTCCGGTTAAATGGATAAGCATGAAAAAACACACGATCCTAACAAAACAAGAAGATGGGTTGAAGAGAGCAACATCACAATGCCTCCGGAACAAAAGTAAGAATGGAATGGAATGAACGAAGGGAAAACATGATCTTGAGAGAGCACGCTTACAACAAATGCTAGAACTGAGTTGTTGGAAAACCAACAACGAAAAGAATAATCTTGATATGGTCTTATGGAATACATCTCAAATTATCAGGTGACAACCTGCCACTCACGGGAAAAAGAATTGGATTGATATGAACAAGGAGACGAGAAACTATTTCACCGGGAGGATAAATGAAGAAATTGGGTCATTTATAAGCACCATAAATAGCAACAATCCTTAGGGAAGGCTTTAGGTGAAACATGACACAAGATAACTCCAACGAAGAGATTGATGGATTTAAAATACCTCATTCTTAACGACATGTGAATCATGAAAGATGAAACTCAAATTATCAAGAATGACATAATACCACCTCCAATGATACGGAAGAAAGAATTGCACTCCGGATTGCAAGATGAAGAATGCTTGAGCTCCTCTGAAAAGAATCTCGATGAAAACTTCGAGAAGGAATTAAATCCTTGATGAACCATCATGTAGACCCTCCATGAATAACTTCGGTAATCAAAAGGATGACAAAAGGAAGAGAAGTTGAGAATATAAGGTGAAGCCTTGGAATGATTAAATGGAGCTTTGCGACAAGATAAATGAGAGATCTTGAAACTCTGGGAAAAGAAAAGATGAAACAATTGAAATCAAGAAGTTGAAGAGCCTCCGAAATAAGGAATTAATCGCTTGGATGAAACAAGAATAAGAATTACATTATGCTTATCCTTCACCAATTAAGATTGATGACATGCAAAGGATTTGGCATACTACTTATTCTCATCAAAAATAGGGATAGCACAAACTTGGGAAGGTCTTCAACAAACCACCGTTAGGATTGAAACAACGAATGAATTGATATGGTAATCAAGGAAGAGAACTCCTGAATGAACCATCGTTAGAATTGAAAACGAACGAAGTAAAAGGGAATAATCACCGGTAAGAATTTGAAAATGAACAAAGATACTTGGGGAAATTTAGATACAAGAGAACGAAGAGATCAAGAGCTGATAAGAGAATACTTGAATGATTTGCCGGTATGATTTAGAGAAAGAGAACTGAAAACTGGAAAGAATAATTCTGAGAGGATGGCCTCCGGAGAATCAAATTGAAATGACTCCTGAATTTCTCCGGATGGGTGAAAAGAATTCTCACAATCAAAAACAATTATGAGAAGATGGCATCAAGCTATAACCATGAATCTTGAAGAGAATGGAGCAAGATATGCTAGTAAACCTCTTAATCATTCACTTCTCGCTATTCATTTGTTCGGGAGTGCTGAAGATATCTCAAAAGGCTCGTCTTGTCATTCAAGATCCTTTGAAGCCATTCGATTCTACCGGTGCAATCTCTCTCTTCAAATCGTTCAACGGTGTTTCTTTTGAGTGGGCCTAACCCACAGGTCTTTTCCTAGGATCTTAACTGACTCTTCTAATTTTTACCGGCGCTATTCTCAAATTTTTCCAAGTTTGACGTAAGAATGAATTATCATCAGTCATATGTATTTCTCCAAGATCGGTCTAATTCTTTTCACCGTTGGCTCAACCTTTCTATTCGTCATCCCAGAGTATCTCAACAACTCATGGTCGTGTTTCTCGACGTGATTCTCAAATTTTGAAGACTGAAGAAGAGTTTTTCCTCCATATCTTATCCGTTCTCTCAGTGATGCGTGATTCTAGCTTGTTTCCATCCTCTCATAATTGTTTTCAATTGTGACAATTCTTTTCATCCTTCTGGAGAAATTCAGGAGTCTTTGCAGTTTGATTCTCTGGAGCAATCATCTCAGAATTATTCTTTCCAGCTTTCAGCTCTCGTTCTCTAAATCTTACCAGTGCATCATTCAAATTTCTCTAATAAGCTCGGGATCTCTTCGTTCACTTGTATCTAAATCCCCTCAAGTATCTTCATTCATTCTCTAATTCTTCCTGGTGTTTCTTTATTTTTTTCTTCGTTCTTTTTCAATTCTTACGGTGGTTTTTTCAAGTTTCTTCTTCCTTCGTTATCATATAGATTCTTTCGTTCTTTCAAATCCTACCGGTGGATCGTTGAAGACCTTTTCAAGTTTCCTCCTATTCTCACGATGAAAGATGCTTTCATCTCTCCATCGCTCTCAAGCAAGCAATTGTTTTCGTTTGTGGCGGGTTTTCACCTCAAGTTCTTGAGATGTTTTCCATAAGCCCTCAACAAGCCTGTTCTTTTCGTTGTTGATTTCCCAACAACTTCGTTCAATCCTTCTTTTTAAGGATGCTCTCTCAAATTCATTTGAGGTAGAACATGTTGTTTTTCTTCTACATTCTTTTCTTTGCATTCTTTCATTTCTTCCGGAGCCATTGTGATGATGCTCTGTTCACTCATCATCTTGGATTGTGAAGATCATGTTCTTTCCTTTGCTTATCCATTTAACTGGAGTGTCATGCCCTCTTTTCAAGTTCTTCCCATTTTATCAACTTTTGCCCCCTTCTCAACTGGAGTGCCGTCTAAAATCGCTCTTACCCATTGTGCCATTCTTTCATTAGTTTCGGAGGCAGTGTGTTGTTGATTTCGTCAAGTATCATCCAATCTTCCCAAATTCATGTTCAATTCCTTCCATTTGCAGTCGGAGTGCTGCCCAAATTATATCATTTTCCCTTCTCTATCTTGTTTTAACTGGAGTGTTGTGGCTATTATTCCTCTTCTAACCGGACTCTCATCCAAGTGCTTTCATTTTGCCAAGCCCATATTCTTTACTTTCCATTTCCAACCGGAGTGTTGTCATAATTGATCCTTATCGTTCCTTGTACATCTCATTTCTACCGGAGTGCTTGCATGTACTTCTTGTCCATTGCAACCCTTTTCTTATGTCTTTCTACCTACAAGGTTCTAGTAATGTTCCTTGTTCCTCTTTTCTAACGGAGTGTTTTCAGCTTTGTTCATCTTTGTTGTATTCTTTCTTTCAATTTGTTCAACCTCGCAAAGGTTCTTTGGTTTCACTCATTTGTCAAAGAAGAAACTTAGTCTTACCTCTCCTCTTCCTCTTCCGTTTCTCTCCGGTGCCATCCTAGATCTCGGGACGAGATCCTCTCGTAGTGGTGGAGTGTTGTGACGCCCCGAGACCGACGCGCTAGGTGTCTTCCAGTTATTCGTTGTTGTTGCCATGTCTTTTGCTTGTGTGTTGCATCTTTCCATGTCATCATCCACATTGCATCATCATGTTTTCAAACTTGGATCCGTCCGGGTTCCCCTAGTTCCGTCCGTTGTCCGTTTTGAGCCCAACCACACATGCACGCGCCCGCGGCATGTCCGAAATAGTATTTTTATAAGTGGCCGTAAAATGTACTCGGAATGGGTTGAAAGTTGGTGTGCGGTCTTATTATAGTGTAGGTAGGCCGCCTGCCAAGTTTCATCGCATTCGGAGTCCGTTTGACGCCCCAACGGATAACTATAGCGACAGTATAACTGGTCTTTTTGTCGGACGTTTTCGGTCTCCGGAAACCCTGCCAGGCTACATCTCTCCCCTCTTCTCTCAGACCAACCCACTCTCCACAGTCCACCTAGGCCCAGCCTACCCCTCTTTGCGCCGTGCATAGACCTCTCGTGCGCGCCCGAAACTTCCCCGGACCCGACCCGGGCAGTCGTCACCGTTGGGTTTGGATCATCCCCAAACATCTACAAAACGTCTTCATTTTGTTAATTGGACTTCCAACCTATTTTTCTCGACCGCCCGATTACGATCGGAGGGACGAGGTAGCCCCTACCCAAATATCCACATGCTATATATGTATCAATCCAACCCTAAAATCAAGGAGAGCTGTCCCATCCTTCCCCCTCGCGCCGCCACTTTCCAAATCCACATCGGAATCCTCCCGCATCCACCTCGTATTTAGCCACCCACCAACCAGAGCAGCGCTCGTCCTTCCCTCGATCCATCCCACTGTCCTCCTCGTCCCCGCGCCTTTGCTTCGCTAGAGACTGGCCTTGTCGCCGCCCAAGTCCACCGGGGCTTCAGCCATGCCCGTGCCCTCCTCCACGCGCTGCCCCGCCGGACCTCTCCTTCAGCCGAGCTCCTCTCCCTCGTGCGCCCGTCTCCTCTTGCTAATATGTGTCGTCCCTGAGCAAGCTCGCCGGCGTTCCTCGTCATCCTCGCGCCAATGGGCATCGGCCACCCAAGCAGCAGCAACAGTCCTGAGCCCCGCTGCATCCCCCTCGACCAAAACTCGCCGGCGACCCGCAGGTGACCGGTGCCACCTCATCTTCTCCCGCATTCTCCTCCCGCATGGCCGCCTTCTCTCTCTAATTCCTCCCCGTGTTTCCTCTCTGAACCCTCTTCTGCATTTTCTTTCTTCAGTCAACAGCATCGGCCACTGCCCTTCATGGAGCCCAAGTCGCGCCATTGGAGCTCCATGCCTGCGCCCAGATCCGTCGGATCCCGCCGCCCCAGTCCCGTTCCGATAGGTCCCCACCGAGACCGCCTCGTCGGAGCTCCTGCCGTGTCACGCCGCGTGCATTGACCTGCGCCCCTGGTTCTCCCGCTGCTACCTGCGTTGCTTGGTCGAGCGTGCGAGCGACCGCGTGGGCCGCATCCCGCGCCAAGGCCCAGCGCGCGAGCCTCCCTTGTTCACCGTCGAACTAGGCCATGGCTCATGGTGAGCAGTGCCCAACCCCCTCTCCTGTGCATGTTGGGCCAGCCAGATTCAGCCCAATGCATGTTTTTCCCATCTGGTGAATTTCTCTTTTATCCACAGGAAAACAGATTTGCAAAAAAAAACCTCATGTTCATGCATTTAATATCTCACAAACCATGCTTCGGTTTAAAACAAACTTAATTCGAAACTTGCTTAGAATTTCATCTAGTTTAATAATATGCCACTTTCATCTATGTTTAAAATGCTTAAAATGCTGTTTGTTTAAATTTCTTAAATAACTTGCTAAAATGATTTAATTCATAACTATTTAACCGTAACTCGGTTTGTAACAAACTTTATATGTAAATGGGGTGAAACAATGCCTAGTTTAACATGGTGACTTTAGTTTGCATGTTTAACAACTCTAAATTATGCTTTAGGGCAGAACAGTACCAAACCTAAAATATTGCACATGAGGGTTTTCTCGACTTGTTGTTTGTTGTTCCGGCCTCATTTAAACTTGCCTAGATAGGTAGTTTTCCATTTGCTTCACCTCTTGCCATGTTAATCAACATTTAATATTGTTGGGTACATAAACGAGATCGAACTAAATAACTTGTTGTGCTGTTGTGTCAATATGCAACTCGTTGCATATTGAGATCCACTTAACTTGTAGTTTTGCTTGTGCACTTTGCCATGCCATGCATAATTAAACTGGACATGCATCATACTTGATTGTGCATCATGCCATGATTATGTGATGGTTGTTTACTATGTTGTTTGCTTCTTTCAGGTGTTGCTTCTTCGGGTTGGTTCCGATAACGTCACGTTTGTGAGGATTCGTTCGACTACGTCCGTTTGTCTTCTTCATGGACTCGTTCTTCTTCCTTGCGGGATCTCAGGCAAGATGATCATACCCTCGAAATCACTTCTATCTTTGCTTGCTAGTTGCTCGCTCTATTTCTATGCCTATGTCGCGATACCTACCACTTGCTATATCATGCCTCCCATATTGCCATGTCAAGCCTCTAACCCACCTTGTCCTAGCAAACCGTTGTTTGGCTATGTTACCGCTTTGCTCAGCCCCTCTGATAGTGTTGTTAGTTGCAGGTGAAGATTGGAGTTTGTTCCATGTTGGAACATGGATTTGTTGGGATATCACATATCTCTTATTTTAATTAATGCATCTATATATTTGGTAAAGGGTGGAAGGCTTCGCCTTATGCCTGGTGTTTTGTTCCACTCTTGCCGCCCTAGTTTCCGTCATACCGGTGTTATGTTCCTTGATTTTGTGTTCCTTACACGGTTGGGTGTTATGGGGACCCCTTAACAATTCGCTTTGAATAAAACTCCTCCAGCAAGGCCCAACCTTGGTTTTACCATTTGCCTCACCACCACCTACTTTTCCCTTGGGGGTCGCGCTCCCGAGGGTCATCTTTATTTTAGCCTCCCCCGGGCCAGTGCTTGTCTAAGTGTTGGTCCAAACTAGAGTCCTTTGCAGAGCCACCTCAGGGAAACTTAAGGGCTAGTTTCAGTTGTACGGAGTGCTCATCCGGTGTTGCCCTGAGAACGAGATATGTGCAGCTCCTATCGGGATGTCGGTGCATCGGGCGGTCTTGCTGGTCTTGTTTTACCATTGTCGAAATGTCTTGTAACCGTGATTCCGAGACTAATCGGGACTTCTCGGGAGAAGGAATATCCTTCGTTGACCGTGAGAGCTTGTGATGGGCTAAGTTGGGACACCCCTGCAGGGTTTTGAACTTTCGAAAGCCATGCCCGCGATTATGGGCAGATGGGAATTTGTTAATATCCGGTTGTAGAGAACTTGAAACTTAACTTAATTAAAATGCATCAACCGCGTGTGTAGCCGTGATGGTCTCTTCTCGGTGGAGTCCGAGAAGTGAACACGGTTCTTGTGTTATGCTTGAACGTAAGTAGTTTCAGGATCACTTCTTGTTTCACGACCGTGCTTTTCTTCTCTTCTCGCCCTCATTTGCGTAAGATAGCCACCATATATGCTACTGCTTGCTGCAGCTCCACCTCACTACCTTTTCCTACCCATAAGCTTAAATAGTCTTGATCGCGAGGGTGTGAGATTGCTGAGTCCCAGTGACTCACAGATTACTTCCAAAACCAGTTTGCAGGTGCCGATCATACCGTGCAGGTGACTCAACCGAGCTCAAGGAGCTCGATGAAGATCTTGTTCATCGTAATGTTTCGTTTCAGTTGATCAGTAGTGGAGCCCAGTCGGGGCGATCGGGGATCTGTAGCATTAGGGGTAGTCTTCTTTATTTTGGTTCCGTAGTCGGACCTTGATTGTATTCTGGATGATGTAATGTTATATTCATGTATGGTGTGAACTGGCGATTGTAAGCCAGCTCTGTACCTCTTTCTTATTCAGTACATGGGATGTGTAAATATTACCCCTCTTGCAACATACCTACAATGCGGTTATGCCTCTAAGTCGTGCTCCGACACATGGGAGATATAGCCGCATCATGGGTGTTACAACTACGGACCCTCAACGGTGAAGTAGTCGATCACCGGATAAACAACGGTCTTAGGGTCTACCGGAAAGAAGTAACGGAGGGGGAAACACAATAAATAATAGAGCAATCAAATGCATCGCAAAGCATGACATGGAATTCTGATGTGCTAGGGGTGACCTAACGTAGTGCTACATGTTACAGATGGAGCGGGAAATTATCCGGGAATATTTTCCCGACTCCAGGCTTTTATCGGACAGACGATCCAAAGGGGAAGGTTCCATGTTTGCAGTGTTAGAGGCATGTGACAGGTATGTGGATGGCATATTCGGATTCATCTTATTTTTCATATATAAATTATTGTCATCCAATTTACGATTTTATTTTCTATTAACTTTCAAAGTTTTACACATTTTTTGGAATTATTATTAATTATTTAATTTTAATTTGAATTTGAATAGTGCAATTTCTTTTTATACCCAGACTGAGCCAGCCACAGTCAATGACAAGTGGGGCCCCTAGGCTGGGTTGAGCCAATCAACGTTTGACTAGTCAACTAGTGAACAGTGCATGTGGGCCCTGTATGTCAGTGACAGTGGCTAATTAAACCTTATCAAAATAAATAGTGCTAGGGGCCCCACCTATAAGTGGCACATGGCATATTTATGTTAACTTGAGCATTTTCTTATTTAACAGACTGGCACCCTTTTATCATAGGGCGTCGATCTGCACAAATGAGGTGCCATGTCGGTGGCTAGTGATGGCAAGGCGGAGAACGCCGGCAACGACTCTGCGCTCGTCTCTGGCGACCATTCGAGCGGCGGTTGGTGCCCACGTGATGCGAAGGAGGAGCGGTGTCAATTGGTGGTGGCTATGTGGGTGGAGCCACCAAAATGGTGTCAAGGACGAGGTCTGAGCGGCGGTGGCAGGCAGTCGAAGCTCAAGCGCATCTAGGCATGAGGGGAGTAGTAGGGTGCGCGCGGGGGTTGTGTAGGTCACGATAGGCATGCAGAGTGCGAGCAACAGCCGGCGGCACGGGAGGCAAACACGGCCGACCGGCGAGTAGGCGGTGTGGCGCTGGGGAAATGCGGGGCACGGCCAAGGAGAAGCGTGTGCGACCAGCGCGAGCAGGGGGCGGGGCGTAGCACGGGCGGCGAGGACAGGAGGCAGCAGCGACATCCGGAGTAGTAGTTGTGCAGCCAGCAACACAGAGCACCTGCAGCAAGCGAGCAACATCAATAGAGGCAGTAGCGGCAGCGATAGGGGCTGGGAGTGATGACCCACAAGTATAGGGGATCAATCGTAGTCCTTTCGGTAAGTAAGAGTGTCAAACACAACGAGGAGCGGATGGAAATGACAAGTGGTTCAAGGTAATTTCTGCAAGCACTGAAATGGTTGGTAATAGGTAGTTTGATAGCAAGATAATTTGTAATAAGTAACAAGTAAAAATGGTAACAATAAGTGCAGCAGGTAGCCCAATACTTTTGATGGCAAAGGACAGGCCAGTATGGTCTCAGATAATAAGCAAAACGTTCTTGAGCACACACGGGAATTTCATCTAGTCACCTTCATCATGTCGGATTGATCCGCGTTTGCTACTTCAATAATTTGATATGCCGGTGGACCAGTGCTTGGGTGTTGTTCTTATTTGAACAAGCCTCCCACTCGCAAGCATCTGCAACTACGAGAAAAGTATTAAGATAAAATCTAACCATGCATTAAACATATGGATCCAAATCGGTCCCTTACGAAGTAGTGAATAAACTAGGGTTTAAGCTTCTGTCACTCTAGCAACCCATCATCTAATAACTACTCCACAATGCATTCCCTTAGGCCCAAAGATGGTGAAGTTTCATGTAGTTGACATTCACATAACACCACTAAGGGAATCACAACATACATATCACTAAAATATCGGACACATATCAAATTCACATGATTACTTGCAACATGACTTCTCCCGTGACCTCAAGAACAAAGGTAATTAGTCACAAATAATATTCATGCTCAAGATCATAGGGGTATTAAATATCATAATGGATCTAAACATATAATCTTCTACCAAATAAACCATATAGTAATCAACTACAAGATGTAATTAACACTACTAGTCACCCACATGTACCAATCTGAGGTTCCGGTACAAAGATGAACACAAGAGATGAACTAGGGTTTGAGATGAGATGGTGCTATTGAAGATGTTGATGGAGAATGACCTCCCAATATGAGAGGGTTGTTGGTGATTATGATGGCTTCGATTTCCCCCTCCGGAAGGGGAGTTCCCCTAGCGGAATCGCTCCGCCGGAGGGCAAAAGTGCTCCTACCCAAGTTCCGCCTCGGGATGGCAGCGCTCTGTCCTGAAAGTCGGCTCCTTATTTTTTTTCTTGGTCAAAAGACCTTATATACTAGAAGATGCGCACCGAAGGTGGGCTGGGATGCCCACCACCCACTAGGGTGCGCCTGGGGGGCCTGGTGCGCCCTGGTGTCTTGTGGGTACCAGGCAGCCCCCCTCTGATAGTTATTTGCTCCAATATTTATTATATATGCCAAAATAATTCTCCATAAAATTTCAGCTCATTTGGGGATGTGCAGAATAGGTATATCTGACGCATCCTTTTCAAGTCCAGAATTCTAGCTATCGGTATTCTCCCTCTTTGTGTAAACCTTGCATATTATGAGAGAAAAGGCATTAGAATTACTCCATAATGCATTATTATGCATAAAAACATTATAAATAGTAGTAGTATAACATGATGCAAAATGGACGTATCCACTCCCCCAAGCTTAGACCTCGCTTGTCCTCAAGCGAAAGTCGATATCAGAAATCTTGTCCACATGTTTAGATAGAGAGGTGTCGAGAAAAAACAAATTACGGACATAGTAGCATCACGCATATTATTATAACATCAACAAACTTTATCATATAAGTTCTCATGAACAAGTAACAATTCATCATATTGAAAACCAACAAACTATGTTCTTAGTCAACTTTACAACTATAATTCATCATATTTTCAGGAAGGATCATGTATCGGAGCCTTTTGGCAAGTCCACATACTCAACCACCATTTAATCTTCTATGATTTCTAACACTCACAACGTATATATGAGCAAAAAGTTTCAACATGACACATAGGAAGATAGGGGCTTATAGTTTCACCTCCCAACTTACTCACCTCAAGGGTGATTTCAACAATAATAACTCATGCTCACTCATATCCAACTAGATATATGTGCCTAGATCTTTCCCCACCACATGATGCTTGCCAAAGAGAAACTAGGAAGGAATAGAGGAAAGTACTTTGACTCTTGCATAAAAAGTAAATACATAAAAGTAAAAGATAGGCCTTTCATAGAGGGAAGCAGAGGTTGTTATGGACTTATCCATTTGTATTCACTATCTCTTAATGCAAAAGAACATCATGCTATATTGCCCCTTATGATAGCAACCTTTCTTATGCCCTATGTCTCTTTTATTACTTTGCCATCACAAGTTCGTTGAACGCTTAATTTCTCTTACACTAAATGATCAAACACACATTAAGAAGAAAATTTTATTGCCATATTGCATCGATGACAAATTAATTACTTGAAGGATTTTACCCAATCCATAGGTAGGTATGGTGGACTCCCAAAACAAGAGTTTGGGTTTAAGGATTTTGGATGCACAAGTAGTATCTCTACTTAGTGCAGAATTTTGGATAGCAAAGATATTGAACAAGCACCACATGTTGAAGGATCAATGACAATATAACTTCTATGAGAATATGAACAAACATAAATCATTATGTTGTCTTCCTTTCCCAACGTCAACAGTTTGGCATAAGATATTTAATGGGGGCTCACAATCATAAAAGATGTCCAAGATAGTGTATTTCCATGTGAATCTTCTCTTCCCTTATTAATTCTTTCATGAATTGCATCATTGACCAATGCTATGTTTGTCTACTTCCAACAAATTTTACCACTTCTACTTTTCCTTATGTGATGTCATTACTTACCATAAGATTAGCATGTGATCTTTTTCATTATTTCCTTCTATTTTGATTGAAACATAAAAGGAAAAAAAGGAAAAACTCAAACTAAACTTTATTATATAACTCTCACTCGATTGCATAGATAGATAGATCATGAAACTAGAACTCAAAAATAGATCATACTAAACTTTTATTCAACTAAATCATGAAATAGCCAAAGATCAAACTAAGATACGTAAAGGTAATAAAACTGATGGTGATACGATATCGGGGCATCTCCCCCAATCTTGGCACAAGCCAAGGGGAGTGCCCATACTTGTGTCCTCAAGTCTCCTTTGGTGGGGAAGATGATGACAGTGGTGATGGTGATGAGGTAGTAATGAGCTTATCTTCTGGCTTCCATGGCAGCGGCTCACCATCATCAGAGGAAGCACGGGTCTCCTGAGTCCTACAACTGGCAGCTAAACTCATACCTTTAAATCTTGCCTCATACTCAAAGAGTTGATTTGGAAGATCATAGATTTGGCTTTGCAGAAAATTGATTTGCTCTTCGAAGGTGAAGACGATGTCCTTCATAGACCGGCTATCCACCTTGTGATCACAGATGAATTTTGTGATCATGAGATGATTGGCACTAAGTCAATGCTCCACCATCCCTTGGCACTTGAAGATCTCTTGCTCCACAGCCTCGAGCCTAGCCTCCATGGTTCCCGTCTTCTTGGGCCCTTGAACATCCTGGATGTGGAGCACCCCCTCACGCATCTCAATGGCTCGAGGGTGCTTCATGTTAGGACCGGTTTTCCAATAAAACATTTATTGAAAAACCGACCATTATATCAGACCAGTATAGAAGAATCCTCCTTACTGGTAGACAAATCCTTGATACAAAAATCCACAAGTACCAAATATTATACAAGGTTGAGCTGAGGCTGCTCAACAATTTTATTACAAGCACGCCGATATTATACAAAAAGGCGGATATGACACAAAGGGTATGGAGGCATAACTACTGACTCGTAATAAAAGTGGTGGTGGATATTTCACAGTGAGGTGGGTGACATGACTCCAAAATCTTACAGCTCATCAAGCGCTGGAGTGAGGCTTGATGATTTTATTAGGGTAGCGGAAGCGTGTATAAAGAAGTGACCAACTCCAGGATCGCACGGGACTGACTAGGTCTCCTCTAGGCGTCGGACTCACTATCGTACTCTTCATCCATAAGATCGCCTTCATCAACATCTGGCCAGATCAACAAGCCAGGTGAGTACTTTGAATGTACTCGCAAGACAGTGTGGACATAAGATATAACAAATGTAAACATGATGCACATGAGCAGATTAGTAATGCACACTCAGGTAATAAATTTGCACTGCATGATAAATGAAAGGGAGTCAGGCAGTAGTCCTCCCGAAATCCCAATAAAATAGCTGAAGACCGATCGGGTGTCTGAAGCGACACCTCGAAAGGAAAAATAAATAAACATGCCGCAGTCGGGCGTCAGGGCGACACCACATAAAGGGCTTATATTGAAACGTAAATGGCAGTACGTGCCATAGTCGGACGTCTAAGTGACATCTCGAAAAGGGCTCATAACGAAAGTAAATAACAGGGATGCCACAGTCGGACGTCTGAGCGACATCACATAAAGGGCTTATATCAAAAGTAAAAAAACAAGAATGCCACAGTCGGACGTCTGAGCGACATCACATAAAGGGATTATATCAAAAGTAAATAACAAGAATGCCACAGTCGGACGTCTGAGCGACATCACATAAAGGGCTTATATCTGAAAGTGAATAACAAGAATGCCACAGTCGGACGTCTGGGCGACATCACATAAAGGGCTTATATCCAAAAGTAAGTAACAAGAATGCCACAGTCGGATGACATCACATAAAGGGCTTATATCCAAAAGTAAGTAACAAGAATGCCACAGTCGGACACCTGAGCGACATCACATAAAGGGCTTATATTTCATCATTCAAATTCAAGTAGTTCATGAAGGTAAATCATCCCAAGGAATACTCAGTACATACTAATAAACCGGTTAGTCCATCCACAGGAATAACATTCAGCCGGGTTTACCACTCCTAGTTTCATGTTTATTCTCCGGAGACTGTCACTGAGACTGACACTGAGACCGACACTGATATATTGATCAAAGTCCTTGATCATGACATGGTTACTCGAATGGTTTTGACTCTGCAGAGTTTGTACTCTTTACCCACAACCAACGGATTTCAGTAGTCACAAAGGACTAGTTCCGTTTACGGTGTTTTAGAAGAAACACATCTAACCAGTACACACCATTCCACATTCCGCTGCCAGGAATCACCCTAGGAAACGTTCAAGAAAACTCTAAGACGGGGAGGCTACAACCTCGAATAGCATGGGATCAAATTTATATCGCGCGCTCTAAGGGGTGCCCCCTCTCGGTCCCAACCGGAAACACCCATGCCCCCTGACCGGATGACGGGCTTTAATCCAGGGCCATGGAACCCTCATCACGGCCCCTCTATTTGGTGTGCACAAGGAAAGAGGTTTGAACTTACTAAACCGTATTCTTTGTAGAAAACATGTGGTAGCACGGAAGGGGACGAACGGGAACAAAACTTGATCCACGTTAATACTGGAGTCAAACAGTTGATATAAAACTAGCATGCTTCAATAATACCAGCTTGCAACCTATCATGCCAACACATGATCAGGTTATATCACCATCATGAGAACGCATCAATATCGAACTCACTCACAGCTTACTTTGCATGAAATATAACCTTCACAAATGCTCATATAAACATACCATGTGGAAACCACTCAAGCAAACATGAAAAACACTCATCATATCAAAGGTTCAAACATGCTTGCCTGGTTTGGAGTAGTCGGAGTCTAGCTCGGCGAAGTTTGCGGCTCCATCACCTCCTTCGGTATCTACGTTATAAAAGAAATCGAATACTAACGTAAATACCGTGCGTGCATAAAAATTGTTCCAAATATTTTTCAAATAAATATGATAAAAAAACTATATAGAAAAATAAATATGACAGAAAAAGAATCAGCTCAAAATCATCTTTTGTTTAAAAGTTACAAAGGTTTTAGTCCAGGGACTAATCTGTGATGAAACGGAAACTTTCCAGGGGCTAGTTTAGAAAAACAAAAAAACGTTTCGGTTAGACATACGCCAACCCAAAGGGAAAACGTACTTTGCCCGAAGGCGCTTTCAGAAAACGTTTCGAATAAAAGAGGAGAGGCTGACGAGGGGGTCCCACCCGTCAGGTTTGAAATTCAGAACAGAGTCCCACCGGCGCCCGAGGCTCGCGGTGGTCGCCGGCGTCGATCCACGGTGAGGTAGGGGGAGTGGAAGGTACCTACAGACTTACGGAGTTCTCCCGTGTCTGTGGGTGGTGGAGTTGGTCGTCGGCGAGCACCACGTCGACGGCGGCCTCCACTCCGGCGGACAGTGGTTCGGTCGAGGATGATTCTCTCCGAAGGGGGCTGCAAACTCCAAATTGAAGCGCGCGTCAGGCAAGCAGGTGCACTAGGAGGCTACTAGCACAGTTTGGGAGGCGGGGGTGCTCTCACCAGAGAGAATCTTGCCGGAGCCCAAAGCGGAACGGGGCGGCCGGAGTCAGGGAAGAAGTCTCTCCCGAGGCCTTCTGATGAGCGTGGCGAGGTTCTGAGGCGAGGAGGGGAGGCGCTGGGTCAAGAACGAGCTCGGGGCCTCTATTTATAGCCGGCCCAAGGCGGTTGCCGAGAACGGGATATTCTCCTATGAGCGATTACGGCGAGGCAGTGGTCGGGCTGTAGGTTTAGGTGATTACGGCGAGGCAGCTTCGGATTGGTCCACTGGCCCCGTTCAACGGCTAACCTGGTCGGATTTGGCCTGCAGAGAGCGCGCTCATCGGCGGAATGGATCTCACGGGCTCGTCGGCGGCAGAGAGCGCACTCTGCGCCTCTCAGGCCACGGCGATGGTTCTGCAGCGCGCACAGAGAAGAGGACGGCCACGCGGAGGCTCCTGGTGGTGTGGGCGGTGCTAGTCGGAGCCGTTCCATGCTAACCCTCTCTGGCGGCCGCAGCGAACGTTGTTGTCGCCACTCACGGGGGCGATGTACTCCTGCCAGCTCACCACCGATGCTTGCACCCGTCCAGACGACCATGCGGCACGATGGATAAGAAGGAGGAATAGGGAGCATGGCGCCACTGCAGTTACTGGCGAGATAGACGTGAGGCTCTGAAGAAAATGACACTGACGACTGAAACTGAAACACTGACTCTGAATTTGAACAGAAACAGTGCACACTAGCTATTCGACGAAATGTCTTGAGCACGTGGAAAATTTTTCTTGAGCTGAGACTTGGTGAGGTAATCTCTTGATGCATCTGGAGACTGCCTGAATTATTTCAGAATTTTAGGAAAAGTAAAAGAATGAATTTCACCAAAAATGGCAAATCTGGTCCAAACTTGCAGCATGTAAATTTTGGAAAATTTGAACTGTGGACCAGCAGATCTTGATGGATCTAGGTTGAGGGTACTAAGGACTAGCCAGAGGAGTTTACTTGGGACCAAGACTCAAAGGAAATCTGGTAGTTCCTTTGTAAACCACCAAAGTCCGAATAAATGACAGAAAATGATTTTGAGGTTAAAACAAATAGAAATAAAAATATAGGAGAAGTTGAACCTTGCTGGACTTGATGCTTGACTTGACCAAAAGTAGGGAGGTGGGTTTTGGAAGAAGATTTTCTACATAGGCCATGGCAAGAGAGAAATTTTTGAACGGGGAAGAATAAATCCATAATTTATAAGGATTCTTTTTAATAAAAAGGAATTGTAAAAACCTTCCAAAATTATTTGTGTTGAGCCCACACAAGATGAAAAACGCTTAAGACCAAAGATCAAGATTGGGAAGAACCCCAAAAAATACTTGTCACAAATGATTTTTTTTGAGAAGGAGAGTCTTTAAAAAAATTAAATAACCTCCTTCCAATTAAATAAAGAATTTGATAAAACCAAATCAAAAATTTTGCAGTGTTACAACACCTACCCCCTTAGGAAAAATCTCGTCCCCGAGATTTCAGCTGATCCTCAAATAGGTGTGGGTACTCTGTCAGAAGAAAATCCTCTCTCTCCCATGTTGCTTCATCCTCGGTGTGATTGCTCCACTGAACCTTGAAAAACTTAATTGTTTTCTGACGGGTCCTCCTTTCAGACTCCTCCAATATTTTTATTGGACATTCCTCGTAGGTGAGGTCTGGTTGCATGTCAATGTTTTCGTGAGATACATGCTTTTCTGGGTTGCTTAGACATTTCCTCAACTATGAGACATGGAACACGTCGTGGACGTCTGACAGTTCTTCGGGTAGGTCTAGCTGGTAGGCCACTGTGCCTCTTCGTGCAATCACACAGAAGGGTCCAATAAACCGTGGTGCTAGCTTTCCTTTAACTTTGAATCGTTGCAGGCCCCTCATAGGAGATACTCGTAGATACACATATTCACCGGGTTCAAAGATGACTTCACGATGTTTTTGATTGTAATAACTCTTTTGTCGGCTCTGGGCTATCTTGAGTCGATCCCTGATTAGTCTAATTTTCTCCTCAGCTTCCTTGAGCATGTCTGGGCTGAAGATATGACTGGCTCCTGTTTCTGGCCAATTTAATGGGGTGCAGCATCTTCGCCCGTACAAGGCTTCAAAAGGTGCCATTTGTAGACTGGCTTGGTAACTGTTGTTGTATGCGAACTCGGCATACAGCAAGCTTTCTTCCCAACTGGTTCCATAGGTGAGAACACATGCTCTCAGCATGTCCTCTAGAATTTGGTTCACACATTCAGTCTGTCCTCCAATCTGGGGGTGGTATGCTGTACTGAATACTAGTTGAGTTCCCAGAGCTTGTTGTAAATGATACCAAAATCTAGAGATGAATTGAGTGCCTCTGACGGATATTATAGTCTTTGGAATTCCATGCAGACAAACTATATGGGAGAGATAAAGTTTGGCAAGCTTGTGAGTGGTGTGGGTTGTCTTTACTGGGATGAAATGTGCCACCTTAGTTAATCTATCTGTGATGACCCATATGGCATCATTTCCGTGTCGTGACCGAGGTAGTCCGACAATAAAATCCATTCCTATTTCGTCCCATTTCCACTCAGGTATCCTGTTTGGCTATAATAGTCCTGCTGGTTTTTGGTGCTCGGCTTTAATGCGCTGACATGAATCACAACATGCAATGAATGTGGCTATATCCCTCTTCATACCGTGCCACCAAAAAATTTCCTGAATATCCTTGTACATTTTGGTTCCTCCAGGGTGGATTGAATATGGAGCGGTGTGGCCTTCGGCTAGAATTTGCTCTTTGAGGTCCTCTATATTTGGTACGCAAAGTCTGTCTCCATACCATAATATTCCCTTATCATCTATGAAGAATTCTGAAGCCTTGCCCAGACTCACTTTTCTTTTTATGCCTTCGATGCTGGGGTGTCCATGCTGAGCCTTCTTAATCTGTTCCATTAGGGTGGGCTGTATTTCCAAATTTGACACATTGCCTTCAGTGACCATCACCAAGTTGAGTTTGGCGAACTCCTGCTGAAATTCAGGTCTCAAGTTCTGTAGACTGTCGTTGCCCGAGCTGGGGTTTGGACTAAGAGCATCTGCCACTACATTCGCCTTTCCTGGATGGTAGTGAATGCCAACATCATAATCTTTCACTAATTCCAACCAGCGCCATTGTCGTAAATTGAGTTCTGGTTGTGTGAAAATATATTAGAGGCTTTTATGGTTCGTATATATTTCACAACAATTTCCAAGCAAAAAGTGCACCCACTCTTTGAGTGCATGAATGACTGCTGCCAATTCCAAGTCATGAGTAGGGTAATTTTCTTCATGCTTTCATAGTTGCTTGGAAGTGTATGCGACTACCTTGCCTTCTTGCATTAGTACACATCCGAGGCCCTTCCGGGATGCGTCACAATATACTTCAAAACTTTTGTGTATGTCTGGTACAACCAATACTGGTGCTGTTCTTAATTTTGTTTTGAGTTCTTGGAAACTTTTCTCGCAAGCTTTAGTCCATACAAATTTCTTATCCTTCTTGAGTAACTGTGTCATTGGTTTTGCTATGGTGGAGAACCCCTCAATAAACCTTCGGTAATATCCAGCCATTCCCAGGAAACATCGTACATCTGTCACGTTGGCTGGTGGTTTCCAGCCAAGTACGGCCTTGACTTTTTTGGGGTCCACGGCAACACCTTCTTGGGTCAATACGTGGCCCAGAAAACCAACCTGTCTTAACCAAAATTCACATTTGCTGAATTTGGCGTATAATTGATGTTTCCTTAATTCTCCCGGTACAATTCTAAGATGTTCAACATGTTCTTCCGGCATCTTAGAGTATACCAGAATATTATCAATGAACACCACAACAAATTTGTCCATAAATTTCATAAACACTTTGTTCATGAGGTGGACAAAATATGCGGGGGTGTTTGTTAGTCCAAACGGCATTACTGTAAATTCATATAATCCGTATCTGGAGGTGAATGCTGTCTTAGGGATATCTTCTGTCCGTACTTTTAATTGATGATACCCCGACCTTAAATCAATTTTTGAGAGAACCTTGGCTTATGCAAGTTGGTCAAATAAATCATTTATCCGTGGAATCGGATATTTGTTCTTGATGGTGACCATGTTGAGTGCTCGATAGTCTATACATAATCTCAGTGTCCCATCCTTTTTCTTGGCAAATAATACTGGTGAACACCAAGGTGAGGAGCCGGCCCATATAAATCCTTTGTCCAGTAATTCTTTTATTTGCTTCTTTAATTCTACCAACTCGGAGGGTGCCATTCTATATGGTTTCTTATAAATGGGGGTGGTTCCTGGTGCTAGTTCAATGATGAACTCTATTTCCCGGTCTGGTGGCATGCTTGGTAGTTCTTCGAGAAATACGTCAGGGAACTCACACACCACTGGAACTTTTCTTAACTCTGAAATGTCCACCTTGTTAAACCTTGGTTGCCGTGATATTGGCCTTTCTTGAGCTACAACTTTTATCGTCTTCCTGTGATGATGAGTAAGAATTACAGTCCGATTGAAGTAGTCGATAAATCCCTTATTGGTGGTTAACCAGTCCATTCCTAGGATAACATCCAGTCCCTTATTTTCTAATACAATGAGGTTTTCCTGAAACTTTAGTCCCTCAATCTCAATAACCACACCTTGGCAGTAACTCTGAGTGATTTGCTTAATCTCGGGGTACTTGATGGTCATGGATTTTTCCAAGGGAAGCATCAAAAAATCATGTTGCAATTCCAAAATTATTTGTGTTGAGCCCGCACAAGATGAAAAACCGTTAAGACCAAAGATCAATATTGGGAAGAACCCAAAAAAAATACTTGTCACAAATGAATTTTTTTGAGAAGGAGAGTCTTTTAAAAAAAATTAAATAACCTCCTTCCAATTAAATAAAGAATTTGATAAAACCAAATCAAAAATTTTGGAGCGTTACACTTCATCACCTCTGACAAGTAGGGATTGATTACCCTCTCGAAGAACTTGTCCTTGGAGGAGCTTGGTGCCGCCATGGCGATCTAGATCTGTTAGCAAAATAGCATGAAACAAGAACAGAGGATTTCTCCGTGATACAATGGTCAAATCATCCAGGAGTATATATAAAGATTTTATATCTTGGGAAACAAGCATATGGAAGAAAAATGGAGTCGGGAAGGTGCCTGAGGGGCCCACCACCCACCAGGGCACGCCAGGTGGCATAGGTGCGCCCTGGTGTCTTGTGAGCACCTGGTTTTCCTTCCCGTTCGTTTCTTATTTTCCTTTTTTTTCTAATATTCCAAAACTGACAGGAAATATTTTTATGGATTTTTCGAAGTCCGTTTACTTACCGTATCACGTACCTCTTCCTTTTCAGGATTCTGGAGTGTTCTGAAAGGTTTCTCTTATGTGTTCCTCTGGTGTCATTGTTTGAATAATATTGGTTTCAACATTAATAGGCGTACTTGAGATATAGTTTTTAATTATTTGCCCATTGACCACCTTCAGGTTAGTACCTTCAGCATTATTGATCTTAATAGCTCAAGAGCGACAAACTTCTTTGATGATATATGGTCCTTCCCATTTGGAAAGAAGTTTTCCTGCGAAAAATCTAAAACGAGATTTGTACAATAAAACTAGTTCACCAACATTGAATTCCCGCTTTTGGATTCTATTGTCATGCCATCTTTTAACTTTTTCTTTAAATAGTTTGGCATTTTCATAAGCTTGGGTTCTCCATTCATCTAGTGAGATAATATCAAATAACCTCTTTTCACCGAAAAGTTCGAAGTCATAATTGAGTTCTTTAATTTCTTATTCAATATGGGGATGATATTTAAAGCACTTCTCCTTAGGGAGATCAACATGAGTAGCAAATGATTCACAAAAAGAGGCTACTATCTCAGAGTCAAGTCCATATTTGGTGCTAAACTTGTGAAAAGCATCGGTATTAATAAAAGATTTAACACAATCAAACTCAAGCTTAACACCCGAGTCTTTACTTTTGTCGAGTTCTCAATCTTCAGAGTTGCGTTTACTTCTTTCTAACAGGTCCCACCTGAATTCAATAGTCTTCTTCATAAAAGAATCCACACAAGAAGTATCGAGCATGGATTGATCATTATGAGAAAGCCGAGCATAAAAATTCTGAATAATAATTTCTCTCGAGAGCCCATGATTGGGGCATGAATATAACACTGACTTAAGCCTCCCCACACTAGAGCGATACTTTCTCCTTCGTGAGGCCAAAAATTATATATATAGTTTCGATCACGATGAACTAGATGCATACGATATTTTTTTTGGGTGGAATTCCAATTTCAATTGATTCTAGTTCCTTTTGGGTTATCAAAATCTAACCATGTAAATTTTTTACCTTCAAAGATAAAGGGAAAACCTTCTTCTTAACTTCATCTCTGAGTAAACCTGCATGATTAAATATCCACAAATTTCATCCACATGTATCAATTGCATATCAGGATGTTCCGTTCCGTCTCCTGCATAAGGATTAGCTAGCAGTTGTTCTATCATACCCAAAGGAATTTGATAACTAATATTTTCAGTAGGTGCAGTAGGTTGAGGGGAAACTCTTTGTGTTTCCGTTTGAGGTGAATATACCCCGAACAAACCCCTCAAAGGATTGTTTTCCATAGAATCAAGTGACAATAAATTTCAGGATGTAGTATAAATCTTTCCTTACTGATTTCCACTTAACAAGGGCGCTTCAATCCCTGGCAATGGCGCTAGAAAAGAGTATCGATGACCCAAAAATATAGGGGATCAATCTTAGTCCTTTAAATAAGTAAGAGTGTTGAACCCAACGTGGAGCAGAAGAAAATGACAAGTGGTTTTCAATATGGTAATTTCTGCAAGCATTGAAATAGTCGGTAACATGTATTTTGGTAGGAAGATAATTTGTAACAAGTAACAATAGTAACAGTAAGTGCAGCAAGGTATCCCAATCATTTTTTGAAGGACATGCCAGTACAGTCTCAGATAATAAGAAAAACGTTCTTGAGGGCACACGGGAATTTCATCTAGTCCCTTTTATCTTGTTGGTTTGATTCGCGTTCGCTACTTTGATAATTTGATATGTGGGTGGACCAGTGCTTGGGTGTTGTTCTTACTTGAAAAAACCTCCCACTTATCATTAACCCCATCGCAAGCATTTGAAACTACAAGAAAAGTATTTAAGATAAAATCTAACCATAGCATTAAACATATGGATCCAAATTGGTCCCTTATGAAGTAGCGCATAAACTAGGGCTTAAGCTTTTGTCACTCTAGCAACCCATCATCTAATAACTACTCCACAATGCATTCCCTTATGATCAAATATGGTGAAGTGTCATGTATTCGACATTCACATAACACCACTAAGGGAATCAAAACATACATTTCATTAAAATATGGAACACATATCAAATTCACATGATTGCTTGCAACATGACTTCTCCCGTGACCTCAAGAACAAATGTAACTACTCACAAATGATATTCATGCTCAAGATCAGAGGGGTATTGAATAGCATATAATCTTCCACCAAATAAACCATATAGTAATCAACTACAAGATGTAATCAACACTACTAATCACCCACAGGTACCAATCTGAGGTTCCGGTACAAAGACCGAACACGAGAGATGAACTAGGGTTTGAGATGAGATGGTGTTGTTGAAGATGTTGATGGAGAATGGCCTCCCAAAGATGTGAGGGTTGTTGGTGATGACGATAGCTTCGATTTCCCCCTCCAGGAGGGAAGTTCCGCTAGAGGAATCGCTCTGCTGGAGGGCAAAAGTGCTCCTGCCCAAGTTCCGCCTCGAGACGATGGCGCTCCATCCCCGAAAGTCCACTCCTTATTTTTTTCTAGGTCAAAAGACCTTATATACTAGAAGTTGGGCATCGGAGGTGGGCTGGGCTGCCCACCACCCACCAGGACGTGCCCTGGTGTCTTGTGGGCACCAGGCAACCCCCTCTAGTAGTTAATTTCTCCAATATTTATTATATATTCCAAAATTATTATCCATAAAATTTCAGCTCATTTGGAGATGTGAAGAATAGGTATCTCTGACGTAGGTTTTTCAAGTCAAGAATTCCAGCTGCCAGTATTCTCCCTCTTTGTGTAAACCTTGCATAGTATGAGAGAAAAGGCATTAGAATTATTCCATAAAGCATTACTATGCATAAAAACATTATATATAACAATAGTAAATCATGATGAAAAATGGATGTATTAGGGCACATCGCGGGTGTGGTTGAGCAACAACGAGCAGACGGACACACGCGCTAATGTGCGTGGGGCACGCACGAGGTGGCCATGGTGAGGACAGCGGCGGCAGCGATGAGCTCACCGGCCGTGGCGGACGGATGGGCTGGAGCTCGTGTGTCAGGGGTCAGCGAACGGAATTGGGCATGGGGCGTGAGGGGAACAGAACAGAGACCGCAGCGAAGTAAATAGGGGGCTCAGGGGAGGTGGGGGAGGTCCAAGTCGTTGGATTAAACGGTGAAGTCTGGCGGCCATGGTGGTGGAGATGATAACCGTGGCATCGTCCTAAGGCCTCCCGGTGTGAATGGAGTTGTTGAAGAGGACGAGCGCGACGCCATGGGATTTCTGGACAGCTTGGAATGGTGAGGGGGAGCCGGTGGCTGCTACGACGGTGATGTGGCAGCCATGAACCCGCTCGGATGTGCTCAAGATTGAGCAAGAGGGGATAGGGAGGAGAAATTTTGAGGTGGGGGAAGATAGAGCTCGATCTAGGGTTTCAAGGAGGGGCTCTAAATAGGACACGGGCACTGGATGTCGTGCGGCGCCGGTGGCCATGGCGTGCCCACGACCTTTGCATGGGGGTGACGGGAGGTAAGGGAAGGCTGGCCACAGTGGGCTAGACCACACTGTTGTCACTAGGGGCCCAAGTGTACAAGTAAGTATTACCTTTTCCATTTTTCTATTTTTTGTTTCTATTTAGTTGTTGTTTTATATTTACTTGGTCCACCAAATCAATTTTGATATATATGAAACTTGTCACATAAATTATGTACAATATTTTGGTGTTGCACAAATAGTTTCAGGGCACCTGGAATTATTGCAATATATTTATAAATTAAAAAGGTTGGTTAAAAGGTTGTTGGCCCACTGTTTTAATTCCACGGGGCATTTTAACAACTCAAATAATGTTGGTTTTGACATGACAAATAGTTAGTGATTATTTGCAATAATATGAACTGTTTTGTTTGCATTTTTGGAGAAGTGAATATTTTTCTTGCAATTTTAATTTGAATCGTTTTGGATCAAAGTGAGGTTTAGCAAATTAATTGCGATGACATGGCACCATTAGTGTGTGGTTTCTGTAGCATGAAACCGGGGGAGTTACATACCATATCGCAGGACAACGGATATTGCATACAGGATTAACCGAATCATTGACATCATGGTTCAACTCACAAAATATATTCGTGGAATATGTATGAACCAATGTGGGTATCTAGGTTCCGCTATTGGTTATTGACCGGAGAGGTATCTCTGTCATGTCTACATGATTCTCGAACCCGTAGGGTCCGCACGCTTAACGTTCAGTGACACTAGAGTAATATTGCAATATGCATGTTGGTGACCGAATGTTCTTCGGAGTTCGGATGAGATCCCGGACGTCATGAGGAGCTCCAAAATGGTCCAGAGGAAAAGATTTACATATGGAAAGTTGTTTTCACGGTTCCAGTAAAAGTTTCATTTTTTATATTGTACCGGGAAGCTGCCAGAAGGTTCCAGAAACTTACGGATGGTCCGGAAGTCCTCCAAGGGTTCCACCACGTCCCAAGGGCCAGCATGAGCTGAGGGAAGGCACCCTGGCCTTATTGGGCCAGGCACACAAGTCCCTCATGGCCCATGTGGCTTGGGAGAGGGAATTGGACAAGGAGTCCAACTCTGTCATGGTGGGACACGATCACCTACGGGGCCATCAGTCCCTTGTGATTCGGCAAGGGGGAAGGGCACATTGCGCAAAGAGCAGAAGCCATGGGACAACATGACAGGGGTGACGCTAGTGGTTCTTACCCAGGTCCGGGCCCCTGTGAAGCATAAAACCCTACTCCATCTTTGGTGGATTGAGGGAAGGACCACAACAAACACGCAACGCTCAAGCCCGGCAAGGTCACCTCGGGGAGAGCAGCAACACGCGTATGAGTGTACAAGGGTTTGAATCCTTTTCTAGGTTGCCATGGCCCTCCTTTTATAGGCTAAGGGGTAACCATAGTGGCAAAACAGTCTTTTCTAGTGATTAGATAGCTAACAGTGCTATCATACCTAACTCTGGCAGTTAGGACAAAGTGCATTAAATGCACTGTTAGGTGTCACGCTGAGGATCCAGCCCGGCGAGCCTACCATGCCGCTTAATCATCTTCTACCTGTCTGCTTGACACGCCTCTGGACAGGTGTCATATAGAGGTAATCTTCCCTCCGAATGGCTGCCACGTGCCAAATGACAGCCACTCGATCACTTGGGGGCTCGACACCACAATGATAGATGACCTGCATCGCAGTGCGGTGGAGTGGTGGAGTCTTGGCAGGGAAATTTTCCTTTAGCGGTCTCGGCAGGCCTACCAGGGAAATCTTGGATAAGCCCTTGGGGCGGCCTCGACCTAACCATGCTCGCGTGCCCAGCAAGGGAGTCTTTCCCTTAGTGATATCTGGATGCCTTGGCTTGTCTTGGCATTCTTGATCCGCCCTTTGATCCCTCAAAGAGGTGCTTATCTGGCTTGGTCTTGACTTGTATGCTTGCTGAAGTTTGCTTCCTTGTCAAACTTTGGCTACCGATCGAGGTCGGGGGTTCACTGTCCGTGCACGAGTCAGGGAAAACATACACCCCTGTTGTGTACCCCGACAAACTCCTCCTCCCCGGTGTGCCCCTAGGGCTTGGAGGGGTGGCTACCATGCCCCTCCACCTATATATAGAGGGGAGGGGCTCCCCCAAGAGGACACACAATCCCTTGCCCCCCTCTCTTTCTCCCGTTACTTCGTAACTCCTCCATCTTCGTTGTTTCGGTAGCGCTCGGCATAGCCCTGCCGAAATCACTCCACCACCATCTTTGTTGTTTCTGTAGCTGCAAGATGGAGGAGAACAGTTCTGTTAGTGAGCATATACTTAGAATGACTAGGTTTCACAACTGCTTAACTCAGTTGGGAGTTAATCTTCCAGATGACACAGTCATTCGGAGTTCTCCAGTCACTGCCACCAAGCTATAAGGGCTTTGTGATGAACTATAATAATCAAGGGATGGAGAAAACGATTCCTGAGCTCTCTTCATGATGCTTAAGGCCACGGAGGTACAAATCGAGAAGGAGCATCAAGTGTTGATGGTTAGAAAGACCACTAGTTTCAAGAACGGCAAGGGAAAGAAATGGAACTTCAAAAAGAATGGCAAGACATTTGCTGCTCCCGTGAAGAAACCCAAGGCTGGACCCAAACCTGAGATTGAGTGCTTCTACTACAAGGGGAATGGTCATTGGAAGCGAAATTGCCCCAAGGACTTGGCAGATAAGAAGGCTGACAACGTCAACAAAGGTATATTTGATATACATGTTATTGATGTGTACCTTACTGTAACACCCACAATGCGGCTATATCTCCCACGTGACGGGGCACAACTTAGAGGCATAGCCGCATGGTAGGTTTGTCGCAAGAGGGGTAATCTTCACACAATCCCATGTACTGAATAAGAAAGGGATAAAGAGTTGGCTTACAATCGCCACTTCGCACAAATACAAGTTAACCATACACCATCCAGAATACAATCAAGGTCCAACTGCGGAACCAAAATAAAAGAAGACAACCCCAAATGATAGATCCCCAATCGTCCCAACTGGGCTCCACTACTGATCAACAGAAAATGAAACAACACAACGAACACGATCTTCATTGAGCTCCCACTTGAGCTCAGTTGCGTCACCTGCACTGGTATCATCGGCACCTGGAACTGTTTGGAAGTATTTGTGAGCCACGAGGACTAAGAAATCTCACACCCGCGAGATCAAGACTATTTAAGCTTAAGGGTAGGAAAGGGTAGTGAGGTGGAGCTGCAGCAAGCACTAAGCATATATGGTGGCTAACATACGCAAATAAGAGCGAGAAGAGAAGCAACGCAATGGTCGAGAAGCTAGAAGTGATCAAGAAGTGATCCTGAAAGCTACTTACGTTCAAGCATAACACAAGACCGTGTTCACTTCCCGGACTCCACCGAAAAGTGACCATCACGGCTACACACGCAATTAATGCATTTTAATTAAGTTAAGTGTCAAGTTCTCTACAACCGGACATTAACAAATTCCCATCTGCCCATAACCCTGGGCACGACTTTCGAAAGTTCAAACCCTGCAGGGGTGTCCCAAATTAGCCCATCACAAGCTCTCACGGTCAACGAAGGACATTCCTTCTCCCAGGAAGACCCAATCAGACTCGGAATCCCAGTTACAAGACATTTCGACAATGGTAAAACAAGACCAGCAAGACCTCCCGATTTGCCGACATCCCGACAGGAGCTGCACATATCTCGTTCTCAGGGCAACACCGGATAAGCTAAGCATACAGGTACCAACATAACCCAAGTTGCCAAGGGACGGTCCCGCACGGTGCTCTGGTTCGGACCAACACTTAGACAAGCACTGGCCCAGGGGGGTTAACATAAAGATGACCCTCGGGAGCGCGACTTCCAAGGGAAAAGTAGGTGGTGGTGAGGAAAATGGTAAAACCAAGGTTTGGCCTTGTTGGAGGAGTTTTATCCAAAGAGAACTGTTAAGGGGTTCCAATAACACCCAACTGCGTAAGGGACGCAAAATCAAGGAACATAACACCAGTATGACGGAAACTAGGGCGGCAAGAGTGGAACAAAACACCAGGCATAAGGCCGAGCCTTCCACCCTTTACCAAGTATATATATGCATTAATGTAAATAAGATATAATAATTATAACCCAAAATAACCATGTTGCAACAAGGAACAACCATCATCTTCACCTGCAACGAGCAACGCTATAAGAGGGGCTGAGCAAAGCGGTAAGATAGCCAAACAACAGTTTGTTAGGAAAGGTGGGTAAGAGGCTTGACATGGAAATATGGGAGGCATGATATAGCAAGTGGTAGGTAGCGCGGCATAGCAATAGAGCGATCAACTAGCAAGCAAAGATAGAAGCGATTTCGAGGTTATGGTCATCTTGTATGAGATCCCGCAAGGAAGAAGAACGAGTCCATGAAGAAGACAAACAGAAGTAGTTGAAGGAATCCTCACAAACGCAATGTTATCGGAACTAACCCAAAGAAGCAACACCCAAAAATGGCAAACAACATGGTAAACAACCATCACATAATCATGGCATGTTGCACAACCAAGTATGATACATGTCCGATTTAATGAGGCATGGCATGGCAAAGTGCACAAGCAAAACTACAAGTTAAGTGGAGCTCAATATGCAACGAGTTGCATATTGATGAAACACCACAACAATTATTTAGTTCTCTCCCGTTTAAGTACCCAATAATATTACATGTTGGTTAGCATGGCAAGAGGTGAAGCATATGAAAACTACCTAACTAGGCAAGTTGAAATGAGGCCGGAAACAACAAACAACCATTACAGAAAATCCTCATGAGCATATATTAGATTTGGTACTGTTCTGCCCTAAATCATATTTTATAGTTGTTAAACATGCAAGAAAAGTGCACCATGTTAAACTAGGAATTTTTCTACCCCATTTACATATAAAGTTTATTAAATTTGGGGCTACGTTTAATTAGTTATGAAATAAATCATTTTAACATGGCATAGGGGCAAATTTAAACAAACAACAATTTAGACATTTTAAACATGCATGAAAGTTGGACATTGTGAAACTAGACAAAATTCTAAGCATTTTTTATATATAATTCATTTTAAACCGATGCACGGATGATGAGTTACGATATGCATGTACTAGAGGGACTATTTCGTAAATATGCAGTTTTGGATAATTGGACAAATTCGCAGCAGCGGAAAAAATACTACGGGCCAAAAGTGGTTAAACAAACAGTGCACAGGGAGTAGGGCTGCTCACATCGGGCTGAGGCCCAGTCGGGGAAGAGGCAGCAGGCCCGCGGGTCAACGAGCCGGCTCGCTGGACGCGGCCCAGGCGCTGGGCCTTGCTGGAGGAAGCTCTGGGCCGGGGCGAGGCCCACGTGCGGTTGGCAAAGGGCACGATCAACGGCGGGCGGTGGCAGCAGCGGCCGAACTCCGGCAAGGGCGGCGCGCGGGGGAAACGCCGACGGGCGCGGCTGATTCCGATGGGGATGGGCGGAGGAGGCCCTAGAGGCGCAGATCCGGACGGGATCCACCAAATCCGTCGATCTGCGATGCCGGTGGCAGGCATTCCGGCAAGCTCGGGGAGGTCCGGTTGCGGCGCGACGTCCTACAGGGAACGAGGAGGAGCTGTGGTGAGAGGGAGAGGGAGAGCAGAGGAGGGAAAGGGAGCAGGGTGCGGGGTCCGGCCTGGGCGGAGGTGGTCGCCGGTGGCGGCGGTGCTCCGGCGCGGCGGCGGAATCCTGCGAGGTGGCGGGGTCGAGCGCTCGGGCTCTAGCTCGCGGGGAGGAAGATGGGGCACTGGGGCGGAGGCGCTCGGTCCCAGATGGGCTCGAGCGGGCCTCAGATGGGCTCTGACGGCCGCGTCGAAGTGGGGCGCGAGGAGGACAAGTGGCGGGGTGTGGTTGGCTGCGCGCGGCGTCGCTATTGACGTGGCGGCGATGCTGGGTGGTGCTGGCGGCGACAAGTGGCGGCGGGGGAGCGTGCCGACGCTGAAAATGAGGAAGGCGGCGGTGGCGGCTGATGATTAGGGTGCGCGAAAAACGAGGAGGAGGGGGAGGAATGTCCAGATTTGGAAGGAGGGGTTCCCTTTTATAGCAAAAGTGGCTAGGGTTGAGGTTCTAGGGGTTTTCGGAGCCTCCGATCGTGATCCGATGGCTTCGAACATGAGGAGGGGTAGGTTGGAGCTTGTGGGCTGTGCAGAAGGCCTCGGGCTGAGACGAGAGAAGAGAGAGGGAGGCCCGACGTCTGTTTCCGGAGACCGAAAACGTCCGACGTTAGACCGGCTATATTGCCGCTATAGTTATCCGTTGGGGCGTCAAACGGACTCCGAATGTGATGAAACTTGGCAGGCAGCCTATCTACACTAAAACAACACATCATGCCAACTTTCAACCCATTCTGAGAACATATTCTGGCCACTTATAAAAATACTATTTCGGGCATGCCGCGGGCGCGTGCGAGTGTGGTTGGGCTCAGAACGGACAAAGAACGGAACTGGGGAACCCGGACGGATGCAAGTTTCGAAAAACATGATGATGAAATGCGTATGATGACATGGCAAGATGCAACACACAAGCGAAAGATAAGGCAACAACAGCGAATAACTGGAAGACACCTAGCGCATCAGTCTTGGGGCGTCACAACACTCCACCACTACAAGAGGATCTTGACCCAAGATCCTAGGGATGGCACCGGAGAGAAACAGAAGAGGAAGAGAAGAGGTAAAACTAAGTTGCTTCTTGTACAAACGAGTGAAACCAATGAACCTTTAGAGGTTGAAAACTTGAAAGAAAGAATACAACAGAGAGATGAACGAAGTTGAAAACACTCCGCTAGAAAAGAGGTACAAGGAACATTACTAGAACCTTGTAGGTTGAAAGACATAAGAAAGGGTTGCAATGGACAAGAAGTACATGCAAGCACTCAGGTAGAAATGAGATGAACAAGCAACAATAAAGACCAATTATGACAACACTCCGGTTAAAACAAGATAGAGAAGGAATAAGAATGATATAGTTTGGATAACACTCTGATAGAAAAAGAGAAGGACAACTTGATAAGATGAAAAGAACATGATAGGAGAACACCAGACTCCGGTTAAATGGATAAGCACGAAAGGAACACAATCCTCACAATTCTAGATGATGAGTGAAGAGAGCAACATCGCAATGCCTCCAGAAGAAATAATAGAAGATAGATTGTAACAATAACAGAGTGGAGAAGAAAAAGGCAAACTTCTACCACAAATGAGCTTGGAAAGCACCCTTCCAAGAAGGTTATAACGGAGTTGTTAGAAAAGACAAGAACGTAAAGAACAAGCTTGTAGTGGGCTTATGGAAAACATCTCGAAATCTTGAGGTGAAATTCTACCACTAATGAAAAACAATAGATTGGATTGACATGAACAAGTAGAAGAGAAACTTATTTCACCGGGAGGATAAATGAAGAACTTGGGTCGTTTATAACCACCAACAATAGCAACTGTCCTTAGGGAACACATTAGGTGAAATATAACCCAAAATAACTCCAACAAAGAGATTGATGGATTGAGAAGAGCTCATGCTTGAAGAAATTGATGGGTTTAACTATCTCATTCTTGAACACTGTTGAATCATGACACATGAAGGGAAATTGTCAAGAGTGACATAACACCGCCTAAAAAGATAAGGTAGAAAGAATTGCACTTCGAAATGCAAGAAAAAGAATACTTTAACTCCCCAAAACAAAACATGTGTCGAACACCATGATTATTTTAGAGTATAGCTTGGCGGATCTTAAGTTCGAGAGAAATCTGGAAGAACAATTGAAGAATGAACAGAATCATTGACGAACCACCAAGTAGCCTCCAAAAAATGAAAGAGAAGTTGAAAACACAAGGTGAAGCCTTGTAATGATTTAGATGGATCTTCGCGACGATATATTTGAGAGAGCTTGGAACTCCGGGAAAAGAAAATATGAAACAATTGAAACCGATAATTTACTCATTGTGAACAAACTCCGGAAGAATGAATCCATCATTTGGATGAAGCAAGAATAAGAATTATGTTATGCGTATGCTTCACCAATTTAAATTGATGACCAACAACGGATTTGGCATACTACTTATTCTCGTATAAAGGATTAAGATAGATATAGCGCGAACTTGAGAAGGTCTTCGACGAACCATCGGAAGGATTGAAACAACGAATAATTGGTACAATAACAACGGAAGAGAAATCTTCAATGGACCACCGTAAGAATTGAAAACGATCAAAGCAAAGATAGCGAAACACCGGGAAGAATTAGCAAATGAACGAAGATGCTTGAGAGAATTTAGATACATGAGAACGAAGTGATCATGATCTGATTAGATAATACTTGAATGATGCACTGGTAAGATTTGGATAACGAGAGCTAAAAGCTGGAATGAATAATATTTGGAAAGATGGCCTTCGGAGGAAAGAAATGGAAACAACTCATGAAATGCTCCGGATGGGTGAAAATAATTCTCACAAACGAAAATAATTATGAGAGGATGGTATGAAGCTGGAACCACGAGTCTTTGGAAGAACGGGTAAGGATTTAAGAGGAACTCTTCTTCGGTCTTCAAAATTCAAGAATGATGACGAGAAACACCACCATGAATTTTTTACGTACTCCGGAATGAAAATTTGAAAGGTTGAACCGACAATGAAACGCATGTGAAAGATCTTGGAGAAGGCATTTGACTGATGATAACTCATTCTTACATCAAACTTGGAAAAGAATTTGAGAGTAATTCTGAGAAAATTAGAAGGGTCAGGTAAGATCCTGGGAAAACTTGTGGGTTAGGGCCCACTCAAAAGAAACACCATTGAAAAGATTACTGAGGAAGAAATAATGCACCGGTTGATTTAAATGGCTTGAACAAAATATAAACCTCGAAATAACTTGAATGGACTGAGAATGGAAAATGTGAATCTTTTGAGAGATCTTCAGCACTCCGAGAAAATTGAATAGCGAGAAGTGGATGATTAAGAGGTGCAACGGCATGAGAAAGCATTTGAACGAAGGAAATTATATGATCGACAAAGCTTGAATTGAACCCACCGGAGAAGAAAAGAGAACGAAGAATGATGAACTTGAAGCTTCCTTAGTATCTTCCTAAGAATCACCGGAAAAGGACATTGGCGGAAAATAATGGAGAGACTTCGCATCAATAAAATGGATAGTTGATTAAGAAATCTGAGTCCTTGAAGAAAAAGGGTGGGAGGGCGGGAAAAACTAAGACAACTTGGGACGGATGAAGCAAACACCATTGCAAAGAACTGAGAATTGATCCCGCGAATGTTGAAATGATCGGATCCACTTGAAAAAGAGCACATCGGTTGGAAAAGAATTGGCATGACCATCATGATGATCAAGAAGGATTGGTATTCACATAGAAGTATGAGAACACCAATTAGGAAAAGGTATGGATTCAACACTTGACTTCGAAGCAACTCGAATACCACAACTGAAAAAAACAAAACAAAGGATTGGCTTGCAAAATAAGCCGAAAACAAAGATATGATAGATCCCATATCGTATCATGTGTTTGTTGTAAAGATATCCTACGATATACTTGAATTCCCACTTATAAACTCCCGAAACTTTATGGTTATGCAATCTGGTGTTGGGGATACAGTGGAAGCATAATGTCTCACCCAAACTAACAACACCTACATCCAGCTGTATCCATCCTTCAACACATAACCAAGAAACCTTCGGAAATCATGTACCTCAACCTTCTAAAAGCATCCGTTATACGAGTTATGGCAATACTCCCGAACTCCCACCCCAATACTAGGCGGCGTCGAGGTTATCTCACCAACAACTGCATAAAAGAGATTTTCGATGTCGGCGAACTCAGGTATTCCAGAATTGCAACGATAAAATTGTGACGACAACACCTGGGAGCTCAACTCCCCGGGACACTGCCACAACCCCTAAATGCCAGGAGGCACCAAGAACAATGTTCTCATCACAAAACCATCAGAACGATTCCAAGATACCCGCGTGATCCTAATTTTTTTGTGAAATTGAAGGAGAAAAGAGTCAAAACTCTACGTCAGGAGGCCTCACCAGAGCGATGAAGGGACTGAGGAGTAAAAATAATCCTACTCTCCGATATATATAATCCTAAGACTCAAAACATTTTGTTCTAGACACAACAACGTCAGCGATTCGATCAAACAGGGGGCTCCTAAGTCGGGGATGGCTCTGATTACCAACTTGTAACACCCACAATGCGGTTATACCTCCCACGTGTCGGGGCACGACTTAGAGGCATAGCCGCATGGTAGGTTTGTCGCAAGAGGGGTAATCTTCACACAATCCCATGTACTGAATAAGAAAGGGATAAAGAGTTGGCTTACGATCGCCACTTCACACAAATACAAGTTAACTATACACCATCCAGAATATAATCAATGTCCAACTATGGAACCAAAATAAAAGAAGACAACCCAAAATGCTAGATCCCCGATAGTCCCAACTGGGCTCCACTACTGATCAACGGGAAATGAAACAACACAACGAACACGATCTTCATCGAGATCCCACTTGAGCTCAGTTGCGTCACCTGCACTGGTATCGTCGGCACCTGCAACTGTTTGGAAGTATCTGTGAGCCACGAGGACTCAGCAATCTCACACCCACGAGATCAAGACTATTTTAGCTTAAGGGTAGGAAAGGGTAGAGAGGTGGAGCTGCAGCAAGCACTAAGCATATATGGTGGCTAACATACGCAAATAAGAGCGAGAAGAGAAGCAACGCAACAGTCGAGAAGCTAGAAGTGATCAAGAAGTGATCCTGAAAGCTACTTACGTTCAAGCATAACACAAGACCGTGTTCACTTCCCGGACTCCACCGAAAAGTGACCATCACGGCTACACACGCAATTAATGCATTTTAATTAAGTTAAGTGTCAAGTTCTCTACAACCGGACATTAACAAATTCCCATCTGCTCATAACCACGGGCACAGCTTTCGAAAGTTCAAACCCTGCAGGGATGTCCCAGCTTAGCCCATCACAAGCTATCACAGTCAACGAAGGATATTCCTTCTCCCAGGAAGACCCAATTAGACTCGGAATCCCAGTTACAAGACATTTCAACAATGGCAAAAAAAGACCAGCAAGACCGCCCATTGTGCCGACATCCCGATAGGAGCTGCACATATATCGTTCTCAGGGCAACACCGGATAAGCTAAGCGTACAGGTACCAAAAAAACCCAAGTTGCCAAGGGACGGTCCCGCACGGTGCTCTGGTTCGGACCAACACTTAGACAAGCACTAGCCCGGGGGGTTAACATAAAGATGACCCTCAAGAGCGCAACTCCCAAGGTAAAAGTAGGTGGTGGTGAGGCAAATGGTAAAACCAAGGATGGGCCTTGCTGGAGGAGTTTTATTCAAAGTGAACTGTCAAGGGGTTCCCATAACACCCAATCGCGTAAGGGACGCAAAATCAAGGAACATAACATCGGTATGACGGAAACTAGGGCGGCAAGAGTGGAACAAAACACCAGGCATAAGGCCGAGCCTTCCACCCTTTACCAAGTATATAGATGCATTAATGTAAATAAGATATAATAATGATATCCCAACATAACCATGTTCCAACAAGGAACAACCATCATCTTCACCTGCAACTAGCAACGCTATAAGAGGGGCTGAGCAAAGCGGTAACATAGCCAAACAACGGTTTGCTAGGAAAGGTGGGTTAGAGGCTTGACATGGCAATATGGGAGGCATGATATAGCAAGTGGTAGGTAGCGCAGCATAGCAATAGAGTGATCAACTAGCAAGCAAAGATAGAAGTGATTTCGAGGGTATGGTCATCTTACCTGAGATCCCGCAAGGAAGAAGAATGAGTCCATGAAGAAGACAAATGGACGTAGTTGAACGAATCCTCACAAACGCAATGTTATCGGAACTAACCCGAAGAAGCAACACCCAAAACAAGCAAACAACATGGTAAACAACTATCACATAATCATGGCATGCTGCACAACCAAGTATGATGCATTTCCTGTTTAATGAGGCATGGTATGGCAAAGTGCACAAGCAAAACTACAAGTTAAGTGGAGCTTAATATGCAATGAGTTGCATATTGACGAAACACCACAACAATTATTTAGTTCTCTCCCATTTAAGTACCCAACAATATTAAATGTTGGTTAGCATGGCAAGAGGTGAAGCATATGAAAACTACCTAACTAGGCATGTTTAAATGAGGCCGGAAACAACAAACAACCATTACAGAAAATCCTCATGAGCATATATTAGATTTGGTACTGTTCTGTCCTAAATCATATTTTTATACCTGTTAAACATGCAAGAAAAGTGCACCATGTTAAACTAGGCATTTTTCTACCCCATTTACACATAAAGTTTATTAAATTTGGAGGTACGGTTAATTAGTTATGAAATAAATCATTTTAACATGGCATAGGGGAAAATTTAAACATTTTAAACATGCATGAAAGTTGGATATTGTGAAACTAGACAAAATTCTAAGCATTTTTCATATATTATTCATTTTAAACCGATGCACAGATGATGAGTTACGATATGCATGGACTAGAGGGACTATTTTGTAAATATGCAGTTTTGGATAATTGGACAAATTCGCAGCAGCGGAAAAAATACTACGGGCCGAAAGTGGTTAGCCCAACAGTGCACAGGGAGCGGGACTGCTCACATCGGGCTGAGGCCCAGTCCGGAAAGAGGCAGCAGGCCGGCGGGGTAACGGGCCGGCTCGCTGGACGCGGCCCAAGCGCTGGGCCTTGCTGGAGGAAGATCTGGGCCGGGGCGAGGCGCACGTGCGGTTGGCGAAGGGCACGATCAACGACGGGCGGCGGTGGCAGCGGCAGAACTCCAGCATGGGCGGCGTGAGGGGGGAAACGGTGACGGGCGCGGCTGACTCTGGTGGGGATGGGCAGAGGAGGCCCTGGAGCCACAGATCCGGAAGGGATCCACCCGATCCGTCCATCTGCGGCGTCGGTGGCAGGGATCCCGGCGAGCTCGGGGAGGTCCGGTGGCGAGGGTTCGGTGGTGGGGAGACGTCCTGCAGGGAACGAGGAGGAGCTGTGGTGAGAGGGAGAGGGAGAGAAGAGGAGGGAAAGGGAGCAGGGTGTGGGGTCTGGCCTGGGCGAAGGTGGTCGCCGGTGGCGGCGGTGCTCCGGCGCGGCAGCGGAGTCCGGCGAGGCGGCGGGGTCGAGCGCTCAGGCTCTAGCTCGCAGGGAGGAAGGCGGGGCGCTGGGGCGGAGGCGCTCGGGCCCAGATGGGCTCGGGCGGGCCTCAGATGGGCTCTGAGGGCCACGGCAAAGTGGGGCGCGAGGAGGACAAGTGGCGCGGTGTGGTTGGCTGTGCGCGACGTCGTTGCTACAGAAGCCGTGTGATTTGCTCTGTCTACAAAAGAATAACATATATATATATAGAGAGAGAGAGAGAGTGTGTGACACTATTCTAATCCCACGATTAGAATAAACTATTTGGATCACGGCGCGCCCTATATGGGCTCGATGAGATGTTCCGGAACTAGCCGAACTGCCACGATCCGTTCCTAACCCCGACCCATCCCCCTCCATCCCGTCCCTAACCCCCACTCCCTCGATCGGCGGCTACCTTCCCCGAATTAGGCCACCACCGTCGCCGCCCTCCTGAATCGTGCCACCACCGTGGCCACCCTCCCGAACCGCGCCACCACCGCCGCCCCGCCCCACGGCGCAGCTCCCGGCCTCCCAGCGAGCCGCCGCCCCGCCCCGCCCCTCGCACCGCCTCCATTCCTCCTAGCGCGCTGCCGACCCGACGAGCAGCGCCACCCTTGGCCACGGATAGGGGCTGCGGCCTTCTCGGGGCGCTGACGTGACCTTCCCAGAGGGGCCACAGCGACCTTCCCCAGCTCCACCCTCCGTTGCGGCTGCCGTCGGCGGCCTTCTATCCACGCTGGAGCTGCCCCCTGCCTGGATCCGGCCTCGCACAGCCCCCTCGCCTGGATTTTGCCCCGGCTGTCGTGCCACCCCCACGCCTGGGTCCGGCCGCTGTAGTGCACTTGCCCCACTCCTAGGTCCGGCAGTCGTGCCACCCCCGCTCCTGGGTCGAACCATCAGCACCCCCACCCGTAGCACACGAGCGCTGGCATCCACTGCCAGTCCCCAAACACACCGCCCAAGGGCCCATGCCCCATCCCCCGACATTATCCCGCCTCGCTGGCGCACCATGGATGTCTTCCTCTTCTGCCTAGAACTTCTTCTCCAACCTCTTGCCATGTCGGTGTTCCATTCATTCCGCTTGTAAGTGCATCTAGTGCCACCCCTAGTTGGTTTTGGAGTATTGACGACAAACCTAGTTGAGGGACTAATGTGTTTGTGAGAATTGCAGGATAACACAGGTAGAAGTCCCTCATTGATTCGGTTTTCCTACCAGAGATGACCCCTAAAAATGTATGAAGATATTGAAGTCAAAGGTGGTATATGAAGATATTCACATTGAAGACTATGACAAGAGAAGACACCACATGAAGCCTATGGAGCTCGAAGACATAGATCTTTTGTAGTTCTTTTTCTTTTGTGTTGAGTCATAGGAACCACCGTACTGTTAAGTGGGGTCCAAGAGAACCAGTCAGAATGACTGAAGTGATGCCTAACCAAAACCTATGTCTTCGAGTGAAGACTATGAGAGCGAATCTTGTCCAGAGTCGGACAAGTCAGCTTTGCTTGCAGCCCAAGTAAAGTTGTCGTGTGAGTTTGAAATCTGACCGTTGGAGCACGTGTCAGTTACTTAGTGACCCAGGGTCATTTCGGACAAATCAGGTCGGGTTGCCAAGTGGCTATAAATAGCCCACCCCCTACAACCATAAACGGTTGGCTGCTCGGATTGAAAGTACGGCTTTTGTCGTTTGAGAGCAACCCACCTCGAAGCCTTTGAGAGAGAATTCCTTGCGAGGATAAAGCCCTAACCACCCAGAGCCAAAGAGAATTAGGCATCACTTAAGTCTTCTTGTCTGTGTGATCTGAAGACTTATTACACTTGAGGACTGTGCATCCTCCAGCCGGTTAGGCGTCGCGTTCTGAGCATCCAAGAGACATTGTGGATTGCCGGTGAACGAAGTCTGTGAAGGTTTGGGAGTCTACCTTGAAGACTTACCGGAGTGATTGGGCGAGGTCTGTGTGACCTTAGCTCAAGGGGAAAACGGTGAGGACTGGGTGTCCTAAGCTGCGTGTTCAGGACTGGGTGTCCGGGACTGTGTGTCCTAAGGTTTAAATACCTAGCCGCCCTAACCAGACGTACAGTTGTCACAGCAACTGGAACTGGTCCAACAAATCATTGTCTTCAACGAGTCACTGGTTTCATCTTCCCATCCCTTTACTTACTGTTACTCCTTGTGAAGTCATTGTATGTTTGCACTATCTTTTGTCTTCACTAAGTAACTGTGTTTCCTGTTTGGCTTCTCAATATCTTCCTACCTGATCCTTACTACATTGCTGCTATTAGTCATTGTGCTTTCACTCTATTGAATACTTGACTATGGCCTGCCTAGTGTAGTCTACCTTCCGCTGCAGGGTATTAGGTTTATTTCTATCTTTTGTCTTCATAACTCCCACATTTTGAAGACTTCAATAAAAATTGCCTATTCACCCCCCCTCTAGTCGATATAACGCACTTTCAATTGGTATCAGAGCAAGGTGCTCCCTTGTTCTATGTGATTCGGTTTAACCACCTGGAGTTTTAGCTATGTCGACTGCAGGGATAATTAAAGTCTCCGCTGCGTGCCCCGTCTTCGATGGAACTGAATATCCCTACTGGAAGAATAAGATGCACATGCATCTTGAAGCCATTGACGTCGACCTATGGTATGTCGTCGAAAACGGCGTTCCCAAGGCTGTAGAAGGTGTCACTGCTGCTGATGTCAAGAAATTCGTTCAACTGGACTCTACTGCCAAGAATATCATCTGTGGTCATCTGACCAAAGGACAGTATGTTTGTGTGAGTGCTTTGAAGACATCTAAGCTGGTCTGGGACTGGCTCTCCAAGGTCAACGAAGGCATCTCAACCCAGAGAGATCAGAGAATCAGTGTCCTTCGCAACCTCTTCAACCGCTTCAAGAGAAATGACAATGAGAATGTCCAGCTCACATTTGACCGACTCACCGACATCACAAATGAGCTTCAAGCCCTCGGCGCTACTGAAATCACCAAACATGAAGTCGTCAAGACACTACTGAGATCACTTGATAGTTCGTTTGACACCCTAGCCCTGATGATTCAAGAACGTCCTGATTTCAAGACACTCGATCTGTCTGACATACTTGAGAGGCTCAACACACATGAGTTTCAGCTTTCTGAGAAAAGAGATATCTATGGTCCAAACTATGGGCGAACTCGTGCCTTGAAGGCAAAAGCTGTCTCCTCATCTAAAGAAGAATCTGACAGCAGTTCTGATGATCCTGAAGACATTGGAAGGGAACTTGCTATGCTTGTCAAGAAGTTCCAAAAATTCACCAAGAAGAAAGGCTTCAGAAAGTCTTCCCGATCAAGCTCAAGGAATGATGAAGCTTCTGCTCATGACTACAAGAAGAAAACATGTCACAAGTGCAAGAAACTTGGCCACTTCATCTCTGAGTGTCCACAGTGGGACAATGAGAACAAAAAGAAGAAGAAGAGCAAGGAATATGACTCTGACGACAAGAAGAAGAAGAAATACTCAAAGTCTTCTTCCAAGTCTTCCTCAAAGTCTTCATCACACAAGAAGAGCTCATCTGGCAAGGCACGTGCATTTGTTGGCAAGGAAATGGATTCAGAGGAGGAGTCTGCTTCTGAGGAGGCGGAGGTGGAGTCTGAGGTGGAGTCTGATTCAGGCGTCGCAAGTCTGGCTACACCATACGTTGCCAAGTCCATCTTCAACACTGAAGACAATGACTTCACCACCGACACCGATGCAAATGACAAGGACTACTCCACTTCTACCTACTGCTTCATGGCACACGGTGCCAAGGTAAACACACGCACTACTCGCTATCAAACATCTAGTGACGATGACTCTGATTGTGGTTCAAAACCCAGCTACAAAACACTTGCTAAAATTGCAACTGAACAACAGAAAGCTATGGAACATATTCAAGAACTGTTAGACAGAAGTGATGATCTATTAGGTGCTGAAATGACTCGATCTGAATCCTTAATTGAAGACATAAAAAATCTTCACGTTAAGTATCAGGAACTTGAATGTCTTAATGAAACTCTCTCAACAACTCATGAGAAGCTTTCCTATGATTATCTTCAAAGGAAGCAAGATCTTGAGAAATTGAGAGCGGCTCATGAAGATCTTCAAAAGGAAAGCGAGTCACTTCGCGCCAAACAGATCAGTTCCGCTCAGGAAGGATTTGAACCACCATGTCTTAAATGCATTGAGCGTGATAATGCTACTTCTGTTGCTGAATGTTCTACTGCTACTGCTGTTGCAATATCTTCAACTGTTGATGTGGTAACTAACCCCTCTGCTAAGGATACCACCGCTATTGCTGATGAGAATGCTAGGTTGAAGACATTGCTTGAAACAGGGATGTACAAAAGTCTTAAAGGCCATCAGACACTATTTGATGTCCTCAAAAAGCAGATTCTGAACCGAAACCCGAGGAAAGAGGGTGTTGGGTTCATAAGGAAAATGAATGCTGATGGCTCGTACTGGAAACCTGAGCAGTACCCCAAAACCATGTGGGTTGCTGCAAAGGAACCTTCAGCAGATCCATCCAATCTATCTGGCTTCACTTGTGCTAACCCCATTATCATTGATGAATCCTTTGATGCAAACTATATACTGTTTAAGAATCAGAATGGTGAAGTGTTTGCCAGGTACATTGGTACTAACTGCAGGAATGGACCGCCTATGAAGAAGATCTGGGTTCCGAAAAGGTGTCTGGAGAATCTTCCTGTGAATGTCATCATGACACCTCGCGTGAAGAAGACAAACCTCAGACCAAAGGCTTCATATGGTCCAAAGGCTTCATACAGACAAAGGACTCACCTGAGTCACACTAACGCAAATGTTTTGCAGGGAAACCATACTCGGGCGTATGAATATGAGAGCGGTTCATCAAACCGCCATGTTCATAAGAACAAGAACTATTCTGCTTATTCTTATGAGTACTATTGTCCGCCTGCAAGACTGTTTGCTAGGGCTCCAAAGCCAAAATTCTCAGATGCTGCACTTAGACTTATTGCTTCTAAGCCACCCTTGAAGATGTGGGTGGCTAAGAAAGCTTAACTCTCTTTTGCAGGGAAAGGTCTCCAGCAGAAAACCAAAATCATCTGACGCTATTGCTGGGGACCTTAAACATCTTGTAGGGCGCAAGATCAAATGCCCGAGTGGTCTTACTATGTACTTCGTTCCTGAATCGCTTGCTACTCTCCCTATTAGTCCTAATCTGGATCTAAGCTTTCATAACCCATTGGTTCGTCAAATGTTTTTGCTTCACAATGCTCTTGGTGAAGCCTATCCCCCTAACTGCACTGTAGGGTACGACACCAGCGTCTTCAGAATGGATTATTGATAGTGGGTGTACAAATCACATGACTGGCAAAAGAAGCCTTCTTATGGACTCAACCTTACGTCCATCCAACAAGAGCCACATCACATTTGCTGACACTGGTAAAAGTAAGGTATTGGGTCTAGGTAGAGTTGCAATCTCAAGGGATCAACACATGGATAAAGTCATGCTTGTTGAATCCCTTGGCTTCAACTTAATGTCTTTCTCAATGCTTTGCGATTTGAACATGATCGTAATATTTGGAAAATATCGTTGCCTTGTACTAATGGAATCTGACAAGTCTCTAGTATTTTAAGGGTATCGAAATGATGATTTGTACGTGGTAGATTTCTCAGCAGGACCACAGCTTGCCGTATGTCTTCTAGCAAAAGCTTCAGAATGCTGGCTCTGGCGTCGGAGGCTTGGGCATGCTGGCATGAGGAACCTCCACACCATGGCAAAGAAGAAGCATGTCATAGGCATCGAGAGCATCAAGTTCAAGAAAGATCACTTATGCGGTGCCTGTGAAGCAGGGAAGATGACGAGGGCCAAACATCCCTCGAAGACAATCATGACCACTACTCGACCCTTCGAACTGCTTCAGATGGACCTTTTCGGTCCCACTCATTACTCAACTCTTACTACTACTGCTTGTCTCTATGGCTTTGTCATTGTTGATGATTATTCTAGATATACTTGGGTGCACATAATCCTTTACAAGACTGAAGTGCAGGATGTCTTCAGACGCTTCGCCAATCGAGCTATGAACAATTATGGCGCCAAGATAAAGCACATCAGAAGTGACAATGGCACTGAATTCAAGAACACTGGCCTTTATACATATCTTGATACCTTGGGCATCACACATGAATTCTCAGCCCCGTACACGCCACAGCCGAATGGCGTCGTCGAACGCAAGAACAGAACAGTCATTGTGATGGCCAGAACGATGCTAGATGAATAGAAGACTCCAAGAAAATTCTGGCCTGAAGCCATTGATACTGCATGCCATACAATCAATTGTGTTTATCTTCACAAGCTTCTGAACAAGACATCTTATGAGCTCCTTACTGGCAAGAAGCCAAATGTCAGTTACTTCAGAGTATTTGGCGCAAGGTGCTGGATCAAGGACCCACATCACACCTCAAAGTTTGCACCAAAAGCACATGAGGGTTTTATGCTTGGATATGGAAAGGATTCGCACTCCTACAGAGTATTCAATCTCTTTCATTACAAAGTGGTTGAAACAGTGGATGTGCGGTTCGATGAGACCAACGGTTCACAAAGAGAGCAACTGCCAAATGTGCTAGATGAAGTTCCATCCAGTGAATCAATCAAGCTAATGGGAACTGGAGAAATTATACCTTCTGAAGCTCATGCTGAAGAAGAACTTATCATCTCAGCACCTGATCAACATGAAGACAATGCTCAGCCTGAAGACATTCCTTCTAACAACGACAATGATCAGCAAGAGCAAAGTCTTCGCCCTGTACATCCTCGCGTTGCCAATGAAGTGCAGATTGAAAGAATAATTGATAGCATCAATGCATCCGGTCCACTCACTCGTTCAAGGGCAACTCAGCTAGCAAATTTCTGTGGGCACTTCGCATTCGTCTCAATAACAGAACCAAAGAAAGTTGAAGAAGCCTTCATGGAACCAGAATGGATTCAAGCTATGCAAGAAGAGCTTCAACAGTTTGAGCTGAATAATGTACGGGAACTAGTTAAGCGTCCTGATCCACGGAAGCACAATATAATAGGCACCAAACGGATATACCGCAACAAGCAAGATGAGCATGGTCAAGTTGTCAGAAACAAAGCTCGTCTCGTTGCTCAAGGATATACTCAAGTGGAAGGCATTGACTTCGATGAAACATTTGCTCATGTGGCTAGACTTGAAGCCATACGCATACTGCTAGCCTATGCAAATCATCATAACATACTTCTATATCAAATGGATGTGAAGAGTGCTTTTCTCAATGGCAAGATTGAAGAAGAAGTGTATGTTGCACAACCGCCTGGCTTTGAAGATCCAAAACACCCTGACATGGTATACAAGCTCAACAAGGCACTGTATGGCCTCAAACAAGCCCCTCGGGCCTGTTATGACACACTCAAATACTTCCTGAAGAGCAAAGGCTTCATACCTGGTTCCCTAGATCCCACTCTCTTCATGAAGACATATGATGGTGAACTGTTTGTGTGCCAAATATATGTGGATGACATTATCTTCGGATGCACCAACCAGAAGTACAGTGAAGAGCTTGGATATATGATGCAAGAGCAATATCAGATGTCTATGATGGGAGAGCTGAAGTTCTTCCTCGGTCTTCAAATACGACAACAACGCAACGGCATCTTCATATCTCAAGAGAAGTATCTCAAAGATTGCCTGAAGAAGTTCGTTATGCAAGACTGCAAAGGCTTCACGACACCAATGCCAGCCAAACATCATCTGGGTCCCGACGACAATGGTAAAGAGTTCGATCAAAAGGTATACCGCTCCATGATTGGTTCTTTACTTTATCTATGTGCATCTAGGCCAAATATTATGCTTAGTGTTTGCATGTGTGCTCGATTTCAAGCAGCACCAAAGGAGTCGCATCACTTAGCTATGAAGCGAATTCTTCGATATTTGGCTCACACCCCAACTCTAGGATTATGGTATCCAAAGGGCTCAGATTTTGATCTGGTTGGATTCTCGGATGCTGATTATGTTGGTGACAAAGTTGATCACAAGTCTACATCAGGCACATGTCACTTTCTTGGACGATCACTTGTATGTTGGTCTTCAAAGAAGCAGAACTGTGTATCTCTCTCCACTGCTGAATCTGAATACATTGATGCTGGATCTTGCTGCGCTCAGCTTCTGTGGATGAAGCAAACACTCAAGGACTATGGCATTCATCTGAAGCAAGTGCCACTTTACTGTGACAACGAAAGCACCATCAAGATTGCCAACAACCCAGTTCGGCACTCGAAGACAAAGCACATTGAAATTCGTCATCACTTTCTCAGAGATCATGTTGTGAAGGAAGACATTGATATCATACACATCAACACTGAAGAGCAATTGGCAGATATCTTCACCAAGCCCTTGGATGAGAAGAGATTTTGCAAGTTACGGTGTGAGCTAAATATCCTGGAATCCTCAAATGTCCTGTGATCAGGCACACATCCTAACCCTTATGCATATTGATGACTTAGATGTGCAACACACGAAGTAAAGTATATCTTCAATCAATGAAGACATACATTCTAAGTGTGAATACATTAATGTGGAATTTGACTTCGGAGCGCCACGATAATTGTGTGTCGTGTCTGGGTCTAATACTTCCTATACGGTGGGTAACGCCACCACCAAATGTTCTATTTGAAGTGTTTCACTCATGGCGTTACTTTGCAATGTCTTCACATTTGGTTTGGCTTCAATCTCAACATATCTTCATGATTATCTTCACTATGTTGATTATATATATAGATATATATAGATATATATATTAGTGTTCTGTCCTCTACAGCATTCACTTATAGCTATGTCTTCTTGTTGAATCTTTTGAACTAAGTGAATGTGATCGGACCCTAACCTCTCTATGCTTTCTATCTCAAATTCTATCTCTCCAAATCATATGCATTCTATTGAAACTGTCGAATGTCTTCTCTGCGTCCTTGTCAGCAGAAGATACAAAGACAACCATTAAGTCCGTTTTCAATGCTCATTCCTCCACATGAAACCCGGAGAAGTAGGAACGACCACCCGACAATCCAGGCGTGCGTGGGACGTGGAATAAACCCCAAAATTCCGCATAATGGCCACGTGTTCCTCAGATGCGAATCGCCAGGGGCACCTGTGTAATAGCGCAGTGCCGCCCCTGTGCCTATAAATACACACTTCACAGCGGTCATTATCTCTTCTTCCACTCTCGCATGAACCCTAGCGCCACCGCTAGCCCTCGATGACGCCGACGACGAAGCGCTTCGCTACCGCAACCTCTCCGACGCCGTCTTCATGCCAACCGCGGACTTCGTCCTCTTCGTCGTCACTGTAGGTGTCCTCCGTCGCCAAGTTAGGGCACGGAAGATCGAACTGCTCGGCCTCATCTTCCACTCCGTCTAGCAGTTCTTAGTGTGGTAAATAAAACTTCCTTTTTACAGCACCGTTGATCCTATGGATTTGTCACTTTCTACCACAAGCAGTTTCTATTCACACAAGTTAGATCTCTCTCATACTGCATCTCATAACATGCCTAGTATATTCACTTGTGCTTTACAAAGTAGTTAGATTCCTCACTTGTACTGATCTGTGGATTCGTACAAATCTGGAACCAACTCCTTATCTATGAGTGAATGTCTTCGCACGATGAGGTCAATGTCTTCTAAACTGATTTATCTTCAAAATCTTCTGAGAATGCATATGACCTCTTCCCCTTCCCTCGCACCTTAATGTTGTCACAGGTACATGTCCGTGGGAGAATCCTTTGGTTCTCATAGTCTGCATTCATTTGCAGAATTCTTACAACATCACATAAGTTCTCCCGAAGCCAGTTCCTGTTGGTCCAGCAAGCGAAAACCTTTGAAGCCTTTGAATGTGTTGAAGCCTTTCAATTTAAAGTTTATGGCTTCAGAGAAATCAGTTAGGAAGGGTGGCAGAAAACGTCGTGGAGAAACATCCAGAGATCTGCTAGATGACCTCTCAGAACTGTACAAGACAGATCCTGAAGAGGATTACAATCAGCGCAAGACCCGAATCCAATGGATTCGAAGATATTGGGCAGAACAATGGTTCAAATACCGATTTGTAACCCAGGAATATGCTGAGAAAAATGCCATCAAGAGACCGTGGGGAGACATCCTATACAAGAATCTTCTACCCAGGTCCAGAGATGAAGCCATTGAACAGGGCTTCTATCCCTGCATGGTCCATGGGCCACAGCCTGCTGATGCACACCCATCGTCACTACTATGGTGTCGTGACGACAATCTATTCAAGCGCAACTTCCAATTTGCCCAGAACTCAGCGAAGCAAAACAAGAAGACATTGGGACTAGACTTCAACCCTGGTCCCTCAGCTCCAAGGGCTGATGGCACACGAGATGCAGAACCCAATGTCATCGGTCCTTTCTACAACCTTGAAGGCCTCATCACCCACATCTTGGTTCAAGGGACTGCAGTGAATGAGCCTGCAGCTGACGTTGAATCAGATGAAGCGCCTGCAGTGCCGAAGCCAAAGCAGTTGAAGAAGCCTAAAGCTTCAAAGCCTGCCCCTTCACCAAAAATCTCACGGGCGAAGCCACTGGCAACTTCACCTCCTGAAGACAGTGTGCAGTCTGAAGACTTATCATGCATCTCCAAGCCCCAGAAGGTCAAAATGCCTTTGCCTCACACCGGCCAAGAGCTAACTTCTGCTGCCATTCTGCGCAATGACGCCATCGATCTGTCAAGTGATGAAGATCTTGCAGATGACGCTCTTGAGCAACTCATCAAGAGCAAAGAAGAAGCAGAAATCTTCAATGATCTGCCTCTCTTTGATGTAACCATCATCCAACAACTTCATTGACGAGTGGTTTGACACGCCAAACATTAGCTTTGAAGATCTGCAGCTACCCATTGGACTCAGTGTCACCTTCCAAGGCGCCATTGCTTCAGAGCTAGCTGTCGCCCAACGCATTGTTGAACTGAAGCAAAAGATTGACTATGAAAAGGCTCAGTTCAAGAAACATATGGCCAAGCTCAGTGTGCAAGAAGTGAAGAACTTCAAGATCATGATGCACGAGCTCAAGGAAGCCTTTCTGAAGAAACATGCAGAAGCTCAGGGTTCGCGTGAGCGCATGAAGGCTCTGGCTGACAGATGTGTGCAAGCCTACAATGAGGCTGAGAAGCGCAAGGCCCTTGGGTGTCCTAGCATCGACCCCAGGATGGCCGCAAAGAAGAAGAAAAAGCCTGCTACGGCTGAACCCGACGCACCAAGGCAGGAAGCAGTTCCTATTGTCTTCCCAACAAGAATGACTGGCTCGAAGCCAAAAAGCCGGTCAACCGCTTCAGAGCTCAAGAAGACGAGGACTGCTGAGGCTGAAGCCAGGAAGAGGAAACATCCTGAAGCCTCTCCTACTACCCCCTCCAAGAAGAAGAGGAAGACCAAGAAAGATCGGGCTGCTCCCACAGAGCCTTTGATAGTTGAACCCATTTCTATGGTCTATCCTGAAGCTGAACGCCAACTGACTATCCATGAGCCTGCTTCCACAGAGGCTCATGAAGCTGAAGACTTTCCAATAGCTGACCCCATCGCTGCTGAAGACATTGGTCAACATGACCATGTAGAAGATGGTGCAGTCCTTCCTCAGCTTGAGAACAGCGAACTCATCAGCATTGGTCGTCCACTGATGCCAATTGCACAGGATGCTTCATGGGCGGATTGCCCACAAGAGGAAGAAGACTATGAGGCCCAGCCCACTCCAACTCCACAGGCGTCGCCCGCGTTGCGCAGGCTTCGCAAAGGTCCAAGGCCTCAAGTCTCTGCTGAAGACAATCCGGCTGCATCAGCCGCGAAAGAAGAAGTCCCACAAGTTCCCACTCCCCTGTCCTACCAAGAAGCAGTTCTCAAGGAGAACGTGCTTGTGTCCGACCCTCCAGCTCGTCAAGTGGAGGATGAAAATCTTGAGGCTGCCACAACCACCAATGAAGCTAATGTGGAGCCCTCCCCAACAAAAGCTTCAGAAGACAGCGAAGCCACTGATCCTGCCACTTCTGTTCCTGAGTCTGCTGCCGGTCCCCAGTTTGACTATCATGTTGAGCACAGGCCTCAGGTACAGAAGCCAATCCCAAGATTGCCAAGGTTCCCAGGTCCTGCATCAGCACCTGGCTCCTTCAATATAAATGGCTTCAGAGCAGACAACACATTCTTCGTTAGCTCCAGGAACCCCTACTCAAGGGAAAGGATATCATCTGATCGGTTCTGGAGCTATCCGCAACGAAGCTACTACTCATGCATTCTTTACAACCAAGGTCGCATCTTCCCACACAAGCGCCTTGACATTGAAGCTATAGCTGGTCTGCCCTGTCTGGAAGAAGCTTTGGATTGCTTCAAGGAAGTTGGACTGCTGCCGTTCGTTACTGACCAAGAGCATTGGAATGAAGAGTTGCTGCTCCAATTCTATGCCATACTTCACATCCGCGGGTATAGCAGAAATCCAAAGACTTGGGTCCTGAAGTGGATGACAGGAACGTTCATAACGAAGCCAATGCATTTGACATCATTGAGCTCACTGGTTTGCCCACTCCTGGCGATCTCTACGAGCATGGCTGTCAGCTGCATAGTGAAGCTATTGAGAGCATCTTTCAGAAGCCTGAACCTGATATGAGTCAGATGCTCAGCATGATGAAGCCATTGCCCCAAGATGCTGCTTATCCCACGGAGTCTTCATTGAAGACCTTGAGTATCTGCCAAGAACCATCTATCACATCATCAGGCGAACTCTCTGGCCCATCAAAGGGCACTCTCCAAATGCCAAGCTTGAGGGTGCAATGAAGACTTTGGTCTTCTATATTCTTCATGGAAAATGCTTCAATGCACAGGACTTCTTCATTCGCCAACTTGCTGCATCAGGCTCTGATCTGTTTGGCTTGAAGTTCTACACCCCATGGGTAATGCGGCTAATCAAACTTCACTCTGATATCTCATATCAGCCATCTGCTCGCAATCATCGGATTTTTCTGCCTGATGTGGATATCTCTATTGAAGCCATCTATCCTGAGCCTGCCAAGGAACCTCTATGTCTTCAAAATGCAGAGCATCAGAGTTTCTCTCAGAATATTGAAGGAGTTGAAGCAGTCACTCGGGTGTATCCTTTGGCTGGCACTACACATGCACCACACCCTGCTTCCACTGAAGCCACTGATAGTACAACTGCTCCACGACCCAAGAAGCGCACTCGTGTTCTCAACAACTGAGAGCTTCTTGTGGCACTTCATCAGAAACAGGATAGGCATCATGACTGGCTGAAGCGTCAGACGAAAATCCTCTTGGTGGATGTTAATCGCATTCACAATCTTGCCACCAAGAATGCTTTCGTTGCCCATGAAACCTGTCGCCGCACATGGAAAGGACTAACGATGATGTGTTCTAAAGATGATCTTCAAGAGGATGGCTTCAATGAGCGATTCAAGTTTGACTCCACACCTCCTCGAAGGGCTGTGCTACTAGGAACTCCATCCCTTGAAGACTCTGAGTTCTCTTCCTCTACTGCAATAGTGACTGCTAGAGTTATGGAGGATGAAGACGATGCTACTTCACCGCCACCTCCTTCAGCACGCTTCAACTCTGCTCCAAGCTCTTCAGCACCGCCAAACACCACCAACGACCCTGCTACTTCACCTACTCCGCATGGGAACGAGTAGATGCTCTATGTCTTCAAACCTTTTTGGTCCTTACTGACAAAAGGGGGAGATGCATATGAGGTTGATACTCTTCAAGCGGGTCCATATGGGCGGGTGCTTTATATTTTGCTTCGTGCTTACAACTCTCGTTTTGCTACATTTGGTTCTTTGAGTTGTAACACTTAAACACGATGGTCGTCTGCTACTTATCTGCCACCTTGTTTTGCGATGATAAATTCCGCATGTGCAACGATAAATTCCGCACTTAGATCATTCTGCAGACGTCCATTTTCCATTATGCATGTCATTATCTTCATATACTTTCACATGCATAGTGGATTGTCATCATAAGTTGAAGTGGATCTCCATAAGTACATCCTGCCATGTGCATTTGCATTCCAAAAGCAAATTACTTATATGCACATCTTTAGGGGGAGCCCTTGCAACTTATGAAGACAATTCCTTATCCTTTACAATTTCACAGATTATATTCCCCATTGAAAACTTCAACTAGATTGTCATTAATCACCAAAAGGGGGGAGATTGTAAGTGCATCTAGTGCCACCCCTAGTTGGTTTTGGAGTATTGATGACAAACCTAGTTGAGGGACTAATGTGTTTGTGAGAATTGCAGGATAACACATGTAGAAGTCCCTCATTGATTCGGTTTTCCTACCAGAGATGACCCCTAAAAATGTATGAAGACATTGAAGTCAAAGGTGGTATATGAAGATATTCACATTGAAGACTATGACAAGAGAAGACACCACATGAAGCCTATGGAGCTCGAAGACTTAGATCTTTTGTAGTTCTTTTTCTTTTGTGTTGAGTCATAGGAACCACCGTACTGTTAAGTGGGGTCCAAGAGAACCAGTCAGAATGACTGAAGTGATGCCTAACCAAAACCTATGTCTTCGAGTGAAGACTATGAGAGCGAATCTTGTCCAGAGTCGGACAAGTCAGCTTTGCTTGCAGCCCAAGTAAAGTTGCCGTGTGAGTTTGAAATCTGACCGTTGGAACACGTGTCAGTTACTTAGTGACCCAGGGTCATTTCGGACAAATCAGGTCGGGTTGCCAAGTGGCTATAAATAGCCCACCCCCTACAACCATAAACGGTTGGCTGCTCGGATTGAAAGTACGACTTTTGTCGTTTGAGAGCAACCCACCTCGAAGCCTTTGAGAGAGAATTCCTTGCGAGGATAAAGCCCTAACCACCCAGAGCCAAAGAGAATTAGGCATCACTTAAGTCTTCTTGTCTGTGTGATCTGAAGACTTATTACACTTGAGGACTGTGCATCCTCCAGCCGGTTAGGCGTCGCGTTCTGAGCATCCAAGATACATTGTGGATTGCCGGTGAACAAAGTCTGTGAAGGTTTGGGAGTCTACCTTGAAGACTTACCGGAGTGATTGGGCGAGGTCTGTGTGACCTTAGCTCAAGGGGAAAACGGTGAGGACTGGGTGTCTTGAGCTGCGTGTTCAGGACTGGGTGTCCGGGATTGTGTGTCCTAAGGTTTACATACCTAGCCGTCCTAACTAAACGTACAGTTGTCACAGCAACTGGAACTGGTCCAACAAATCATTGTCTTCAACGAGTCACTGGTTTCATCTTCCCATCCCTTTACTTACTGTTACTCCTTGTGAAGTCATTGTATGTTTGCACTATCTTTTGTCTTCACTGAGTAACTGTGTTTCCTGTTTGGCTTCTCAATATCTTCCTACCTGATCCTTACTACATTGCTGCTATTAGTCATTGTGCTTTCACTCTATTGAATACTTGACTATGGCCTGCCTAGTGTAGTCTACCTTCCGCTGCAGGGTATTAGGTTTATTTCTATCGTTTGTCTTCATAACTCCCATATTTTGAAGACTTTCATAAAAATCGCCTATTCACCCCCCCTCTAGTCGATATAACGCACTTTCACCGCTCAACATGGCTCTTCAGGTATGGCCAGGATTCGATCCCATGGATTTCTCTTAGGAATCGAGATGAATTCTATCTTCTCTATATCTGATTTGCGCCTAATCTTGGTTCTTGGATCAGGTGTGGATGGTTGGGGAGGACGGTGAGGACCTCAAGAACCACAGGGAGCTCCTACCTCTCTCCAAGCTCCAGGGTGCGAATGATGATCCTCAGTTTCTTGGATTGTTGGTGTGTCCCCTATTTTTTTGGGAAGAAAATGCCTCTTTTGGCTGAATGTATACGAGCTTTTATTCGTTGGATGTCGTGGCCTTAGTCAACACTTTTAGATGACGCCGCCCTCATGTAATTGCTTGAACAGAGGGTGACTTGCCATCGTTCTTGATTATCCTCTATCGATTCGAACTATACAATTTATGTTCCTCACCCAAAGAAGTAACTGCTGAGAGTGGACACCTGACTAATAAGGCGAGTAGAACAAGGGAATGTTTTCAGTTCTCTTTTAGCTTTGAAAATTATCATTTTGAAAAAAATTCAAAAACGGCCAGGTATCTGAATCCACTTTTCCGTAAACATGGTGTCTAGAAGCTGGGCTCGGTTCCGTAAACATGGTATACTCTGCTAAGCAGCTTCCAACACTTTCCCTGTTTTCTTTCAGAGATTGGTGTGTTATATTGGCATTTGGACCCAAAGAGACCTGAAAGCAAAGAAGAGCTAGCGAAGATCCGCAAAGACAGAGGATATAACTACATGGTTTGCGACTCCCACCAACTCTCAGTTCCTCTTTGCTTCTCTTTAACCATGCACACCTTGTGTATGTAATCTGATAGTATTGCACATGCATCACTTGCTGAAGGATCATCTCGATATATGCCCTGGAAAGTTAGCAAACTTTGAGGAGAAGCTCAAGAACTTCTTCACAGAGCACATGCATGCCGACGAAGAGATCCGCTACAACTTGGAAGGCGGCGGGTACTTTGATGTGCGCGACAAGGATGACAAGTGGGTTCGGATCTGGATAAAAGAAGGGGATATCATCGTGCTGCCGGCTGGAATTTATCATCGGTTCGCCCTCGACGCCGCCAACCATGTGAAGGTACTGACTGGGATCTTTTATGTGTTTTACTGCTAAAGTGTTGTTGCGGTGATTATTTTTCGCATCACATTTTGCATAGAAATATGAATCTGTTTTGTCAACCAAGCTCATTGAAAGCATGAGTTAGGCACTAGATTAGAGGACATCTGTAGAACCATCAAAAAGAAGCGCAAGTCACAAAACGGATCAACATGATGGTTGACAACTAATTCTTCATGTAATGCTACTTGGTGAGGACCACTAAGGAAAAACAATACAATGCTGAACTAGCAGCATCACATTCACGGATCAGATGTACGACACAAGTTGGCCAATCTGGGTAGTGTATTCAAGTTTAGCAGAAAGTGTGCTCTCGTAGGATGCAGAAACAAGGTTCATTTTCAGCCGGTAATTAGAGAATTGTGCTGTTAAACAAAATCTATAAGCAATTAAAATGAGACGGTGTATATATGTAGAAGTTCTATCTTGCATCAGATATAAACTGGGTCCTTATCAAACTTAACACATTCTGATGCCTCTTGTCGTGCACAGCTCATGAAGCTCTTCCTAGGAGAACCTGTGTGGACAGCGCACAACCGGCCTCAGGAGGACCATCCGGTGTGGAAAGAGTATCTGAAGAGTCTAACGGACGACAATGCTGGTCTTGCTCTGGCAGCACACTGAAGTTTGTTTGTGATTCCTCAGCTATGTATTATAAACACCCATGCATGGACATATACATACACTTGGATGAAACTGTGTTGTAATCTTGAATATGCAGGTGGCCTCGTTGGCGCACCATGGACGTCTCCGCTGCTGGTAAACGACAAAAAAAAGGATTGGCCGATCCAGTCGAGCAAGCTGTGGAAGAACAACTCGACTTATGTATGCTTTTTTTATCTAATATGGCTGATTGTACTGCCACCGTTGTTTTCGGTTTTTTGCTCACATGCACTATATTTGTTGGATGTAATGCCTGAGAACTAGCCTGGGAATAGATGCAGTATGTTGCTAGAGTTTGTGCAACTTTTAGTCAAATAGAAAATTTTGATGAAATGCACGTAGTTGTTGTTCGGCAGTGAAATTCATAGTCTTTGCAGTACCCAGTTAATGTTTTCGAAGTTTAATACTGCAAAAAGAATGAAAGTGAATATACTATACTTTGAAAAAGAAAACGGAATGACGGAATCATATGGTGTTGTTCATATATAACCAAGAGAGGAGTTCAAAGAATCTTAACTTGTTGCATTTCATAATAAAACAGTGGAAAAGCATGAACTAGCTAGGTGTGCTAGTTCAAATATGTACCATATCATCACCTTGAAATAGTATGTCATTCGCAAAAACTTTTGGGGAGAATATGAAAAAGTGTGATATTACATTGCATTAAAAAATAAAGTTTTAAAAATACTCACGAGGATGTTGATATTTTAAAAGAGGAACATTTCAAAGGAATTTCTAAAAAATGGTTTTCCCATTCTAAAAAAACTAGAAGTTCAAATTAAAATATCGGTGCGGTCCAATGTTTATAAAAAAGGATTTTCCCCATTACTAACCAATAAATTTAAGAAATTCAAATTTAAAAAATGGTAAAGTTAGATGTCTATTAAAAATTTAGGTTTTTCTCATTCGTAAAAGAATAAAACCAAGATGTTCAAATTTAAAAAATGGCGATGTCTGATGTTTGTAAAAAAACGAATTTGAGCAAAGAATGATTTCCTGCATTAAAAAAAAGGAGATTAAATTAAAAATAACGGTGTAGTCGAAAGTTTAAAAAAAATCCAAAATTTAACTTTTCAAAATTAATAAAAGCCTAGAAGTTCAATTTAGAGTAACAAATCATTTGATTTTCACCGTTTAAAAAAACCCCGAGAAGTTCGGTTCAAGAAACCTAAGAAGTTTAAATTTTAAAACACAGTTTTTCCTTGCTGCTAAACCAATAAAAATCGAGAAGTTCAAATAAAATAACGAAGAAGTATACGGAAAAATCAAATTATTTCTGTTTCTAGGAAAAATAAAAGTAGGAAATTTTAATTTTAAAAATTTTGTTTGATGCTTATTTGAAAACATATTTTTCCAGTAAAAAAAGATGAAGTTCAAACTGAAATAACAAAGAATTTCAAAATTTATTGAAACCTAGGATTTACCTGTTCAAAAAATAAAAAAACACAACTCCATTTTTTGCATTTTTTAAAACAACTCATTAACGAAAAAAAATGGTGAAGTTCAAATAATATATAAATGATTTTCCTTATTTAAAAAAACTAGAAGTTCAAATTAAAATAATGGAGTGGTCCGATGTTTATAAAAGATAGAATTTTCCCGTTACTAACAAAGATCTAAGAAGTTCAAATTTTAAAAATGGTGAAGTTCGATGCCAATAAAAAAACCATATTTTTCTCGTTATTAAATGAATAAAACTTAGCAGTTCAAATTTTAGAACATCTTCATGGTTAGATGTGTGTTAAAATCATGTGAGTGTATGTGTGTAGGTGTGTGGCAACACAAAAGTTCAGATGAGGAAAAGGTAATAAAATGAAACCTAAAAATGTTCATTGCAACAAGTTCCAAAAAGAAAAAGGAACACACCATTGAAATATCCACATGGCTAGGAAAATGAAAAAAAAATTGATTTGCCCCATTCTATAAAAACTAGAAGTTCAAATTAAAAATAACGACACGATATCATTGTTTTAAAAAAATCATTTTCCCGTTACTAACCAATAAAACTAAGAAGTTCAAATTTAAAAAATGGTGAAGTTCGATGTCTATAAAAAATTCGGATTTTTCACATTATTAAAAAATAAAACCAAGAAGTTCAAAATTTTAAAACAAAGAGGTTCGAAAAACTCGATTTTTCTCGTTACTAAAAAATAAAACTAAGAAGTTTAAATTAAAATAACAAAAAGTTCAAAGTTGATAAAAACCTCAGATTCTCGTTTTAAAGAATAACTAATAAATTCAAATTAAAATAAGGGAATAACAAAAAAAGTTTTTTAAAAAATTCCCCATTTTTCTAAATTCGGATTTTCCCTTATACTAAAGATTAAACCAAGAAGTTCAATTTGAAAAAACTGAGTAATTCAATGTACATTAAAAACTTAGTTTTTCTCGTTACTGAAGAATAAAACCAAGAAGTTCAATTTTAAAACATGGAGAAGTTTTTACTACATGATGTGTGTTTAATATGAGAAAAATGAATTAAAAGGCAAGGTCCCAATTTTTAAAGAGAACTCACATTTTCCTTGTTATAGAAAACTCAGATTTTCTTCATTATTAAAGAATGTAAACAAGAGGTTCTACAATAAAATAACAAGAAGTTCAACTTTTAAAAATAGAGCGCTTCAAGATTCATAAAAAGGGATTAAGAAATAAAACCAGGAAGTCCATATTAAAAATATGGAGAAGTTCGAGGATTATAGAAAACTCAGATTTTCCTCGTTATTAAAGAATGGAAACAGGAAGTTCAAAAATAAAATAACAAGAAGTTCAACTTTTAAAAAGTAGAGCGCTTTAAGATTCATAAAAAGGATTAAGTAAATCATATTAAAAATTCATAAAAAAACTTAGATATTTTCACGTAACCAAGAGAAGTTCAGATTGATAACTGCCGAAAGTTCACGTACTACACGGTGTGCATTTTGTATTAAAAAAAGAATAAAAAAGCAAAGTCTAAAAGTTTTGTTGTTATAAGTTCAAGTCCTCCATCGGAGAAAGTTTAAAAAATTATTGTGGGAGAGATTTGTACCAAAGGAATATCATTTGTGTAACACGGACAAATGGATGAGAAAATTACAAACGAAAATACGCCACAGAAGTTCAACGTGAAAACAGCAGGAAGTTCAACTACTACGTTGAATGAATTTGAGATGAAAAACTTTTAAAATCGTCGTGAGTACGAAAAAACGATCAACACGGGAAACTTGCATGCTTACAGTAGCTTTCCATCGGTATATCACCTGCTCAATTCCGGTGAATGAATGGAGAGTTACGAGCAGTGGATGGAGACCTATGAGCAAAAAAATCACGTGAAAAACAGAGTGAAGTTCAGGTACACGCGCCGAGAAGTTCAGGTTCTTCACGCGATGCATTTTCGAAGAATCTGTTTCGTGATAAAGGCAGAACGAATGATCTCGCCATTTTCGCAATTACTTGAAAACGCCTAAGAATCAAAGAAAAGCATCAACATGAAAAAGTTTCGCATTTTCTGTAGCTTTTCAATAGTGTATTATTTGCCCAATTCTGATAAAGTTTGTAGAAATTACGGCGAAAATATGTTTTTCGCCATTTTTGAAACTGACTTAAAACCATAAAGAATTGGGAGAAATAATACATACCAAAAAGTTTTGCATTTGTTCAAGCTTTCCAACGCCATATCATTTGATGCATTCGGACGCACGGTTAAAAAATTAGCTCGAAAATACGAACTCGGTAGGACTTGGATCATTTTCTAAATTACTCTTAAACCATTCAAAATTAGAAAAAAACTTTCAAGATGAAAAAGTAGCGCATTTTCATAAGCTTTCCAATGCCGTATCATATGCCTTCATTAGATTAGCCATTTAGAAATGACATCGAAAAAATGAACTCGGCTGTTCGGTTTACAAAATTGTACGTTTTTTCAAATTACTCTTTAACCATAGGGAATTAGAGAAAACTTTCAACATGTGGAAGGTGCAGTTTTGCAGCAGCTTTCCAACGCCATATTATATGCCTCATTCTGATAAACGTTTTAGAAATGCGATCGAAAATATGATTCACATTTTTTGTGCAAAGAAAAAACGGTTTTCAAAACTGCTATTAAACCGCTTATATTTTGCCAAAAATTTAAGTTGGGTCATGATATTGGTGTCCATAGCTTTCCAACGGTATATCGCAAGCCCCATTTGGGCAATGTTGGCGGAAGTTCAACCTAGTTCATAGGGAAGTTCAACGTACTACTAGCGGGACATGTCAGGTTGTGATCATAATATTATTCTGATCCCGTGATCAGAATAGTGACACTATTCTAATCCCAGGATTAAAATAACTATTTGGATCACGACGCGCCCTATATGGGCCCGATGAGATGTTCCGGAACTAGCCGAACTGCCACGATCCGTTCCTAACCCCGACCCATCCCCCTCCATCCCGTCCCTAACCCCCACTCCCTCGATCGGCGGCTACCTTCCCCGAATTAGGCCACCGCCATCGCCGCCCTCCCGAATCGCGCCACCACCGCGGCTGCCCTCCCGAAGCGCGCCACCACCGCCGCCCTGCCCCACGGCGCAGCTCCCGGCCTCCCAGCGAGCCGCCGCCCTGCCCCGCCCCTCGCACTGCCTCCGTTCCTCCCAGCGCGCTGCCGCCCTGCCCCATGGCGCCCAGCTACTCCGCCCTCCACTGC